>NW_018365125.1:11789-13995 GCF_002078875.1 Numida meleagris
GGGAGGGTGGTGAGTGTGCAAAGGGGTGTGCAAGGGGGATGAGTGTGCATGGGGGGGTGCACGTAGGGGTGGCGGTAGTGGTGTGCAGGTGCACGTGGGTGAGTGTGCAAGGGTGGGTGGGTGCACGTGGGCATGCATGTGCTCGTGGGTGGGTGTGCACAGGTGTGTGAGTGCACGTGGGTGTGCGCATGGGTGTGCATGTGCACCATGCGGGTGTGTGCACAGGTGTGGGTGTGCATGTGGGTGAGTGTGCACAGGTGTGGGTGTGCGTGCACGGGTGTGGGTGTGCACGTGGGCGTGCATCTCCACATAGGAAAGTGAGAGTGCACACGTGTGTGAGTGCACGTGGGTGTGCACATGGGTGTGCATGTGCACCATGCGAGTCTGTGCACAGGTGTGGGTGTGCATGTGGGTGAGTGTGCACAGGTGTGGGTGTGCACGTGGGCGTGCATCTGCACATGGGTAAGTGAGAGTGCACACGTGTGTGAGTCCACGTGGGTGTGCACATGAGTGTGCATGTGCACCACGTGGGTCTGTGCACAGGTGTAGGTGTGCATATGGGTGAGTGTGCACAGGTGTGTGAGTGCACTTGGGTGTGCACGAGTGTGCATGTGCACCACGTGGGTGTGTGCACAGGTGCTGGTGTGCATGTGGGTGTGCATGTGCACGTGGGCGAGTGTGCACAGGTGTGGGTGTACACTGGGAAGTGTGTGTGTGCACGGGTATCTGTGCATTGGGGAGTGTGTTTGCACATGGGGGGGTGTGCAGGTCTGTGGAGGGATGTGGGTGTGCACACAGGTGTGCACACTCAAGTGTGAGCGCACTTCTGCACGGTTGTGCGTGCACGGAGGTGGTTGTGCACGTGGGTGTGCATTGGGGTGGGTGTGCACGGATATGTGTGAGTGCACATGGGTGTGCACAGAGATGGGCGTGTGCATGCAGAGAGATCTGTGTGGGCACATGGGTGTGCATTGGGGTGCACGCACCTGGGTGTGTGCATGGGATGTGTGCACACGGGTGGATGTGCAAGGCTGTGGGTGTGCACTTGAGTGTGAACACAAATGTGCGTGCACAGGTGACGGTGTGCTACCGCACATGGCTTCG
The DNA here is from genome assembly GCF_002078875.1 of Numida meleagris. Classification (NCBI taxonomy): domain Eukaryota; kingdom Metazoa; phylum Chordata; class Aves; order Galliformes; family Numididae; genus Numida; species Numida meleagris. The sequence goes on from NW_018365125.1 coordinate 12,894, forward strand.
CATGCACAGATGTGTGCGTGTGCACGTGGGTGTGCACACGGGGGTGTGCACCAGTTTGGGTGTGGATGGGGGCAGACGTGCAAGGGGGTGGGTGTGCACGGAGGTGGGTGTGCACATGGGTGTGCACGGCGATGTGAGCACCTGTGTGAGTGTGCATGTGTGCAAGGATGTGTGTGCATGGTTGTGCATGCATGTGGGAGTGTGTGCACGTTTGTGCATGCGTGCTTGGATATGTGTGTGCATGGGATATATGTGCACAGTTGTGTGTGCACATGGGCGTGCGGGCACGTTTGTGCACGTGTGCAGGGACGTGTGTGCACGTGGGTGTGTGTACATGGGGTATGTGTGCATGGTTGTGCGTGCACGTGGGTGTACGTGCACGTTTGTGCATGTGTGCTTAGATGTGTGCGTGTGCATGGGATTTGTGCACACTTGTGCGTGCGCATGGGTGTGCGGGCACATTTGTGCACGTGTGCATGGTTGTGTGTGCATGTGGGCCTGTGTACATGGGATATGTGTACATGGTTGTGCACACACGTGGGAGCACATGCACGTTTGTGCATGTGTGCTTGGATGTGTGTGTGCATGGGATTTGTGCACACTTTTGCGTGCACATGGGTGTGCATGCACATTTGTGCACATGTGCATGGTTGTGCGTGCACGTGGGCGTGTGTGCATGGGATATGTGTGCATGGTTGTGCGTGCACGTGGGCGTGTGTGCATGGGATATGTGTGCACAGGTTGTGTGTGCACGTGGGCGTGTGCATGGATGTGTGTGTGCACGGCGGTGGTGGGTGCGCGTGCACGGGTGTAGGTGTGCACGGGGGCGTGCACGGGGCCACACGCACTTGGGTTCCCTCGGGTGCGTGTGCACGGGGGTGTGCACGTGGGGTGCGGGTGTAGGTGTGCACTTGGGGGGGGCTGTGTGCACAGACGTGCACGGGGGTGCCCACGTGAGTGTGACAATGGTGACAATGGGGGTGTGTGTGTGGGGGGGGGTGCACACTGGGGCCAGTGGTCACCATGGCGACCGCATCCCTGGGTTTGGGTGGCAGCGGTCGCCGTGGCAACCGAGATGCGACAGGAGATGGGGACGGGAGTG
>NW_018365126.1:0-848 GCF_002078875.1 Numida meleagris
CGGTGCCTCGTTTGGAATTTCTTAATGTAATGCCTCCAAGGGGGGATTTCCACTTCCCTGCCCCTCCCCGCCAGCCCCCAGTTTCCCTTAGGGGACCCAGCAGGCAACATCTGCCTCTGGCGGCCCTTTCAGCTTTACCTCTTGTGCGCTTAGCGCTTGGCTGATGGCTCACTTGTTTTGAGGCTTGTGTCACCCCCTGAAGTACGGGACTGGGCTTTCGTTGTTGTGCAAACCCCTCCCAAGGGCTTTGTTCAGGCTGTCCCGGCAGCTGCAGGTGCCTTTAGCACACAGCTGCGGGCCCTGAGCACGTTCAGCATCTGCACCAGCTCCAGCACCGAGCTCCTGTTCTGCTCTCCGCACACGCACGCTGCACTCCTCCTTGCACTTGCATCCCTGGGCACAGAGGGAACCCGAGTGTGGTGGTCTAACAGCAGCAGGCAGCTGGGCGCCAGCACCCTGCTCACCCACTGCCCGACCCAAACAGAACGGGGGGGAGATACGATGAAAGGCTGACATTGTGGGCTGACTTGAGGACACGCTGAGAACGTGCCCTAGCGCACAAAATGTATTTATGGATAGAATTTAGAGAGAATGTAGTGATCTAACAACGGCTTAACAAGACTGGAGTACCCACTTGGTCATGTACTGCACAGAGGGCAGGGTTACACGCACACATAGAGGCCTTCCCGTTGAGTCCCGCGGCTCAGAGCATGCTCAGTTGGGCCCCAGCTGTTGAAGCAGGGCTCTGCTCTCAGTTCTTTCCATCCCCAGTTTGAGGCAGATTTGTGGCCGTTAATCTGTTTTAGCCAGAGTGTTTCCTGTTGTGTTGTTCACTGTCTTCCTGTGCA
>NW_018365126.1:8427-9471 GCF_002078875.1 Numida meleagris
CACCCCGTAGTGCAGCAGAAATAGAGTATTGTGGAACATCAGATGTTTTTGCTTCAGGGAGGACCAATGCAGTTCTCCTTTGCTTCACGTGTTGCTTCCAAACGTGGCTTTATGCTGATAACAGCTTTCGACTTCTTCATCCTTTTACAGCCCCTAATGACCTGTACTTGCTTCTCAGCTTGAACAGTTCTCATGAGAACATTCATAGAAGACTTTGGGACTCACTCCATGATCAGTTGGTGTCCCTGTTCGCCATCCTGCAGACCTTGCCAATTTGTCAGAAATTAATACAACTACAATATACACCCCTAAGGGAGAAGCAGGACTATTTATTGATGTAATACACGTATGCTGTAGCGATCTACTAGTCACTTAACAAGAGTGGAGATGGCTGGATACACTTGGTTACTGCATGCATGTGGGGTTACACACACACCTACAGGAGGTCCTCCCATTGTGTCTCACAGGCTCAGAGTGCTCTCCCTTTCTATCTCAACTCCTTGAACCACAGAGGCAAGGAGGCTCAACGTGGCATGATCCATTCCTAGTGCCGAACATGGTCAAGGCTATATGTGGAAGGAATCATATGTGCACAGACTCTCTAAGACATAACCTTAGAGAAGCTCACAAACCTCCAAATTAACCATGAGTCTCTTACAGAAGATCTGTATCAGCAAGGGGTCTTGACGTCAAGGCTCAAGGGATCTGTGCACAGGTGTGACCTCGAGAGGCATCCCAACTCAAGGGGAGATCCTGTTGTGCAGCCTGCTGCTGTGCAGGAGAGCTCGAGGGGCGCTTGGGCTGCTCTCTGTTTTGGGGTAAAGTGACCAACTCCTTGCCATACGTTGTTTTTAGTCCCATGCTGAACTGGCCCTCAGCTGTTGAACTGAGTGCCAGCTACCAGTTCTTTCAGCCCCCCAGTTTGAGACAGCTTTGTGATGGTTAATCTCTTTCAGCCAGAGTGTTACCAGTGCTGTTGCTCATTGCCTTCCCGTGCAAGGCCTGGTGTGCCATCCCCCCGGCAGTGCCCTGCAGATGGTCTGG
>NW_018365126.1:11521-13438 GCF_002078875.1 Numida meleagris
ATTAGTTGAACAAGCAGCTGTGCTGGTATCAATGCAATGCTCTCATCTCCGCTGTTTCTGTCATTGAAGCTACACTTCCAGCTCTCAAACCCGTGGTGATCTCCCTGCTTGTAGGAGGAGAAGAGCCCTGGATCCCAGGTGGGCGTAGCCCTGAGGCCATGGCAGGAGACCTCAGCCCAGGTGAGGTGGTGGAGGGAGGGAGGAGGTTTGGGGCTGTATAAGCCATCTGCGATGGGGGAGTATTTGGGGCACCATGTGCTATTTGTGGATTTCCTTTGTCATCCAGGAGGTGGTGGGATCACAAATACCAAGGAGGACCTGCAGAAAAGTGGTGTGACCGAAAGGCAGTGGGGTAGTGCCTCCGTGGAAGAAATTGGAAGGGATGTCCGTGTGGGCTTTGAGCAAGCCGAGCACTTCAAGAAGCCACTGGGAAAGCACCTGGGAAAGACAGCACGGAACCCGCTGGACTTCAGAGCAGGTGAAAATCAGCCTGAAGAACCTAGGAACAGGGAAGTATGCCAGAAGAAAAAACAGAACTCAAGAAATGAGTATGTGAAACGCGTTAAAAATTCCAGACTTGTGAACAAGCAGCACATACACTCAGGGGAGAGACTGTATAAGTGCTCTGACTGTGGTAAGAGATTCAAATGGAGAGCCCACCTTACAATACACCAGCGCATCCACACAGGAGAGAGACCGTTTAAGTGCTCTGAGTGTGGGAAGACCTTCAAAAACAGTTCCACCCTTTACTACCACCAGCGCATCCACACAGGAGAGAGACCCTTCAAGTGCTCTGAGTGCTGTAAGAACTTCAAAAGGAGTTCCCACCTCACCTACCACCAGCGTGTCCACACAGGGGAGAGGCCCTTTATGTGTCCTGAATGTGGGAAGAGCTTCAAAAGCAGTTCCAATGTCATCCGCCACCAGCGCATCCACACAAGAGGGAGACCCTACAAGTGCCCTGAGTGTGGGGAGAGCTTTAGAAGCAGTTCTAGACTCATCTCCCACAAGCATGTCCACAGAGGAAAGAGACTGTAGAAGTGTGTTGTGGTTTAACCCAGCAGGCGGCTCAGCACCACAGAGTCCTTTGCTCACTCATACCCTTCCCCGTGAGCTGGGGGAGAGAATAAAAAAAAAAAAAAATATTAGTAGAATTTGTGAGTGGAGATAAAGCTATTTACTGACATAGAGAAAAGGAAAAGGACGAATTATAGATATATGTGACTGTATATAACAAATGATGCAGTAGGAACTTCACTGGCTTTCTGCCAGAAGCTCCAAGTGGGGCCATTCTCCCTGGCTGCTGTGTGGAGTGATGTCAGTTATGGCATACCACGTGGCTGCCTTTGACTCTAGTTCATATTGGAGTTCTAGCACATCTGGCACAGCAGTGCTGCGGTGTGACTTCATTCAGGCCAGTGGCCTGATTATTACACCTGGGATATGAGAGCACCTTTGATGTTCATAGTAACTTTGGCACCAAGCACATTTATTGTCTGACACCTGCCTGCCCTGGAGAATCTAACTTGGTAGGTCCATGTGCTAAGTAGCTGGACAGAACGTGCTTTTGGAGAATTAAATTTACAGCTTCAACAGGTATCCAACGTGGCCTTGCAAAACCAAGTAGCGCTAGACATGTTGCTGTTAGAACACAGGGTGTGAGGAACGTTGAACTGGACTGAAGGAGAATGCTGTATCACCATCCACAGTGCCGCCACTGTCATAACTGAGGGCCATCAAAACACAAAGGAAATCACGAAAAGGACTGGAGAGCTTTTTCAGGTGATGCAGCTGGAAGACTGATTTGATGGACTGAGCCCTGGGCTGTGGATTGCATCACTGCTGAAATCATTGGGACACAGTTGGTGGGGGAAATGGCTTGTGAGTTTTGGTCCTACGATACTGTATGGATTTTAG
>NW_018365126.1:19723-20849 GCF_002078875.1 Numida meleagris
TCTTGGAACGAGTTCAGAGGAGGCCACCAAGATGATCAGAGGGCTGGAGCACCTGTCCTATGAAGAAAGGTTGAGGGAACTGGGCTTGTTTAGCTTGGAGAAGAGAAGGCTCCAGGGAGACCTCATTGTGGCCTTCCAATACTTGAAGGGAGCGTATAAACAGGAGGGGGAACGATTGTTTACGAGGGTAGATAGTGATAGGACCAGGTGGAATGGTTTTAAACTGAGACAGGGAAGATTCAGCTTAGATATTAGGAGGAAGTTTTTCACTGAGAGGGTGGTAACGCACTGGAACAGGTTGCCCAAGGAGGTTGTGGATGTCCCATCCCTGGAGTCATTCAAGGCCAGGCTGGACGTGGCTCTGGGCAGCCTAGTCTAGTGGTTGGCAACCGTGCACTCAGCAGGGGGGTTGAAACGAGATGATCTTTGAGGTCCAACCCAGGCCATCCTATTATTCTATGATTCTGTGATTCTATGATTCTATGATTCTATGATTCCATGAACATGGCTGGAAAAGGACTTTAGAAGTAAATCTTTCTGCACAAGCTGACAGGTCAGGCCTTGCCTCCAAGGGTAGTGCTGTGGTGCCAGAGACACCCAGCAGGACTCTGTGATCAGTATGTGCTGTTGTGTCGCAAGGAACAACTACTGAGATTACAGAGACATCAAAGTAAGGCAATGCCAGGGTGAGTGCCAGTGGAGGAGTCGAGGTGAGTGTCTACAGCCTGCAGGGCAAAAGAGGCAAGTGTAGGACAGCATCGGATGGCCTCTGGGTGAGCTGGCCAGCAGCACTGGCAAGGCTGGAAGGCCCCAACAGAAAACTAAAGTCTATGTCCTCTTGGCTACAGCAGTTGTGTCTACTGCTGATGCCATCCACAATCCAGGAGGTTCCTCCAGTGCATTGATGATAACTTCCTGATGCAAATGCTGGATGAACCAACTAGGAGAGGAGCGCTGCTGGATCTTGTTCTCACTAACAAGGAGGGTCTGGCTGAAGCGCTGAAGGTTGAGGGCAGTCTTGGTTGCAGTGACCATGAGATGGTGGAGTTCAGGATCTTGTGTGGCAGGAACAGAATACCAAGCAGAATCACAACCCTGGACTTCAGAAGGGCCAACTTTGGCCTTT
>NW_018365127.1:0-1944 GCF_002078875.1 Numida meleagris
GCTCCGTCTCAGCGCTTTGGAAGAAACTGGCCTGAGGGAACTGAGCTCTGAAGCTCAGTGGAATTTGAGGAGAAAGGAGTTGTCAGGCTGGACACCGGGCTGTGGGATCACCCTGCCTTCTGTTGGCCATTTGCTCAGGGCAGGGCACAGCACTCCCAGCCACCAGGTGCTCACCTGTACTCTCATTTTATTTGATTTATTAGCTTCAATTCTCATTATTTTGTATTATATTGTGTTAATTTGCATTCCGTTATCTTATTTAGTGAAGTAGTTTGTTTCTCCTCAGATCGCTGCTGCTGTTTTGTTCTTAAGCCCATCTCTTTACCCTTTCCACTTTCCCTATTTGCAAGGCATGGAGAGGCGTAATTCAAAGTAGGAAATTAATTCTTTCTCTTGAAGGGTCGAATGGTAAAATTTGGCGAGATCCAGATAACTTTAGATAATTCTTTTCTTCTTCCTGAACTCACTCAACTTGCAGTTGGACCAGTTATTAAATGAAAGGAACTGCAAGACCTCAGGGTCTTGCAAGGAATCTCACACCTCACTAATAAAGAACTCCCTTTGACCCCATCCTGATGGCCAATTTATAAGAGCATTATGGCTGTAAACCTGGAGAAACTGGAAGTGACTATCTTTGGAGAGTGGTTTTGAGCAGGGGAGACAAAATTTTGCTAAATGGAGATGAAGGCAATTGCTTTTGGGGTCCTCCTGCCCTTTTAAATGCTGGTCCCACCCCCTGGTTGACTGCCGCTCGGTAACAAGCAGAGTGGCATATTGGACTGGTGGCACCCATGTTCTACAAACAGGACAGTCTCTGTGAACACCTCTCAGATCTCTAAATGACATCTCCACTGCTGTTACAAAAGCTGCCTGCACTCAGACCGTGCATCAGCGCCATCCCATAAACGCCTGTTTCAGCACCTGTCAATCCTGCTGTGTTTACACCATTGAGAAAAGGAGCACTTGCTGCACTCAACCCTTTTCTCATTGCAAACTGAATTGAAACTCAGAGTCACATACAACATAATGAATGCATTGAAGCTGTAAATATGGCAGAGGTCATCAGAGACAGAAACCATGAGGAAGAATGCAGAGAGAGATCTTGACCTAAGTGGTGTTAGTGCACAAAATTAGAAACCATGCACAAGAAAAAAGCACCGAAGTTCAAACATTCATTTCTTCACCATGATCTTTCTCTTTGCAACATGACTGCTGTAAAAATAGCTTGGGTAAAGCTGACCAGACATTAATTTTTGGTGATTCCCTTTCTGAATGTCAGCCACTTTCCCATAGCAAATGATTTTATATGATAACTTCCTGAGTGTTCCATGTGAGCTCTGGGGCAGTCAGCTGCATGGGCAGAGGCAAGACTGGCAATAGCCCAGGGCTGCTCATTCTTAGCTGGCTGGGAGACTGCTAGATACAGAGCTCTTACCAGGAGAGTAATGCTGAGGATGGAGACCCACCTCCAGCTCCCAGTCACCAGATACGTACCAGCTTGGTTGTTCTTTTGTCTTTTGCCACCACCAGTTAACACTCTGCTGGCCACAGGATGCTTTTGGATTAATCTCTGCCTTGTAGAAGCAGTAGAGTTTGGATTTGGCTATACATTAATGAGCCTATTTTTTGCTGTCTCCATCTGGAGGCGCAATTCAGTTGCTTAAGCACAAGTATGTTCTGCTATCTAAAATGTCCCGTGGGATCTCCTACCTGCCTCCAGCTGCCACTCCATCTGAAAGCAGGTTTCCTAACGCCCCATGTCCTGCAAACCAGGCTCGTAGGGATGTCCTGCATGCATCAGGTTGTCTCAAATAGCAGCAGACACCCACATCAAGGTGACTGAATCAAGCTTTGGGGTCTCCATCAGAGCAGAGATCTGAGCTCCCATTACAGTCGTGGAGACTGTGGGGTGGTTTGGCCATCCACATGCTGTTATCTCTGAGT
>NW_018365127.1:2683-3606 GCF_002078875.1 Numida meleagris
CAACTCAAGGCCCCTGACTCCCAATTCATCTGGCAGTGAAGATAAGCTAAGCAATTTAGTGGACAGTTAAACTAAGACCCAACTCAAGGCCCCTGGCTCCCAATTCAATCCCCCCTTTTCCTTTAAACTTAGCAAATTCTTTTGCTAAATTGCCCCATTCTAGGAGAGCGAGGATTTGAAGTATCTTCCAGTTTCCACCTTCTGCCTTACTTTATGTTTCTTCCATTCCTCATCAGCAGGATGATTACAATAGTTCAAGCCATAAAGAGTTGCTTTGGCCATACAAAATTTGGTAAACCCAACAGAGGTATCATCAAGAGATACTTGATGTATCAATTGAGTATGTTTCCAGATTTCTTCTAAATCTGTTTTCACCCTTTGAGACTGGTCTATATAGACACAATAGCTCTGATTTATTCCGCTAATTCTTTTGTAGAATTTACTTGAGCGCACCTACTGCGACACGCTTTCCAATTAGTACTTGGAATCCCGTTCCTGGGAAATTCCATTCCTCCATTCCTGGATAGAGCCATACATATCCAGCAGTCAGAAAGGTTTAACTTCTGTGCCGTGTTCTGAGTGATATTAATATACGAATTATCGAGCCAAGCTAAAGCAAATCGTACATACATACTATTTACCGAATACAAGTAATAGATTTTGCTTCTTAAGTTTCAGCTTCAGAAGTCCTTTTTCTCTTTGACAAACCACTGAGGCTGAGCCGTCCTCCTACAGGATCTCAAATGGGCTCAGCCCTTCTTTTGCCCAAGGTTTCGTTCTAATCCTCAAGAGGGCTAATGGTGAAGCGTGGGGCCAGGTAATTCCAGCTCCCTGCCCCAATTTAACAATCTGTCATTTGATCAAATAATTCATTTTCTCCATTTGGCCACTTGACTGAGGCCTGTAAGGAGTATGTAATTACC
>NW_018365127.1:3966-7165 GCF_002078875.1 Numida meleagris
ATGGAAATACTCATCTACCACAGGATAACAGTCCTCAGTCTCCTGCTTTTCTAATGGTATCTGTGGACTTCTGCAAAGCATGGCCCCATCGTCTGCTGGAATAAGCACATCTGTGCTGTGCACCTCCAGTAGCTGCCACTAAACTGCAAGTGTAGAGGGAAAGAGAACTCAGCCAAAAATTGCCCTTGCTAAATGTAATACACTTATTTCAGTGCTTTTCTCCTTAAGAAGGCAGAACATTGTGATGAGGCAGTGAAACACTTTAGGAAATAAAATCAGAGGCAGCTTTTCAGCACACTCGCAAGTGAGGAATTCATCCCACACACTGCCTGGCTTTGGAGAGCTGGAGCAAGGTGGGCTGGGTTAAAGCTGTCCCACCCATGCCAGCAGTACTACCAACACCCCCATAGCACTCCACTGCTGAGCCACAGCAGCAGAGAACCCTGGAGAGGATGGGTTTGGCAAGAGCTGAGAACAGGAGGGAAAAAAGCATGGCACCTGGAACACCAGGTTGTTTTGTCAACACAGCTGTCAGCCATCAGCCAGGCCAGGAAAACTGCCCCTCTCCTCCCCAGTCTGCTAGGCACAGCCCCAGCATCACTTGTCCCTTAGTCCACCTTGGAATGGCATCTGCAGGGAGGGGATATGGGATGCAAGGCATTTGTTACATAGGAGATGTGGATGTCCAGGACATGGGCTTCAGCCCAGGATAAAGCTACACTTTTGTTTGCTGTAAGCCAGCAACCCACAAGGCCCCTGGAGGCATCCTGGGGAAGTGCTTCATCTCAAGCTGAGGAGATAGAGCTGGGGCGGATGGGGATGAACCTGTTCCCAAGTGGTGCTCCATGGAAAAGCAGTGCCATCTTCTGAGCCCTTTCCTAACCCTGCTCCATCAGGCAGGAAGCATGCAGCTGGGGACTGCCTGATGGCCAGTGCATGGCACTAGTTTTTATGGTCACTTTGGAGATGGAGTAAAGAGCAGCTGATGCAACATGGTTTGTATTGCTGCCATACTTATGCTTCATATTATATCTGGTTTTTGCTAGGCTCTGTATAAACGTAGAATAAAAATGTCCCTACTTGGAAGATCCAGAAATTTACCCCTGACATGATTACAATTCGCTTTACTAGCTCTGTTTTTGTTTTTTTTTTTTAGAGACAACGCAACAGAGAAAGGTAACACAGACTCACTTCAAATTTCACCATGAATGATTTAGGGTGTAGCAGTAATTTCAGTTCCATTTTGCTTACCTGCTGTCCCATGGGGTTCTGAAAATGAGGCTGAAGACTGGAGGTTGAGAAGTGATCTGGGATCATCCTAATGTAACTCACCACATGAGCTGCCAGGATGAAGGGCTGGGAAGCCAACCCTTTAAATCACAGTCCTTTCTAGCAGCGAGTCTCTCATACACTGAAGAATACAGAGCTGCCTGTTTTTCCACCTGATCCACCACCTTATCTCCAAATTCCTGTACATTGTTACCTTTCTGATGTCCTTAAACAGCATAATAGCCTTGCCTTTTGGTAGATTTACACCATGCTGAATTTGTTTTCCTTGTGTGTGAGCAATCTTTGCTCTTTCCAGGTGGTACCATGAGTGTGTACCACCCCAAATCCATATTTAGCATCTGTCCAAATATTTAAGGCTCTTGTCAAGGCAGTTATTTCAGCCTTCTGAGCGGAAGTCCCCACAGGTAATGGCTGTGCTTAGACTACCTTGTCAGTAGCAGTTACTGCATATCCTGCCTTACGGTTTCCTTTTCTCACAAAACTGCTTCCGTCAATGAATCCAGGAATCCTCAGCATCGTCCAGTGGTTCCTCCTGTAGGTCTGGCTGACTGGCACAGGCAGTCTCCAAGCAGTCACGCTGCTGGCTCGGAGGCAGCTCTGTGTCGGTGTTCTGGGCGTTTGGTAAATTGCTTCCTTCCTTCTCTTGGATCAGTTGGGCTTTCTGTTGAGAAACTTGATAACCATTTAAACCAAGAAAATTCAGCAAACTCACAGTCCATTGTACACAATCCTCTTTTGTTACTGCAGCATCCATGTACTGCAGTAAAGTTCCACCTTGGGATGGTGGAACCCAATTCTTGGGCTCATGTGCTGACCGGTTCTCAAAAATCATTGGGCTGTTCTTAGAACCCTGGGCAACACTGTCCAGGTTAACTGAGTCTTTTCTCCCCATATTGGGGTTTTCCTGCTCAAAGACAAACAACTTTAGACTTTCTTTGGCAAAACCAGGCAGCAAAGGCCTCCTTCAAATCCAGAACGGTAAACACCACCAAATCATTCCTTAACTTGGTTAATGAAGTGTATGGATTTGCCACCACTAGGTGGCAAATTCAATCAACAATTCAATCAACTGCCCTCAGATCTTGTACCAAATGCTGTCCAGTTTTCACCGGCAAGATTTGGGTGTCATATTTAGATTCACGTTCAATTAATAATCCAAATTCCAAAAAGTAAGTTATTATTTCTTTTATTCTTCTACAGTCTTGCATCCTCAAAGGGCACTGCTTTACCCTGACTGGGCTGGCACCTGCTTTTAACTTAATTTCTAATGGGCTGCATTTTTGGCTCTGTCAGGCATCCCTGATGCCTGCACTCCTGAGTATACCCTTGACTTGCGGAATCAAACTCCATAACCTGAGATTAGGTTATAATTAGGTATGTTTATTACGGTGCTGCACCCACACCGGATCCGAGGGGGTCACCACCCTACCAAACTTGCATACCCCTAGACAAAAGTGTTAGACATTTAAAAGCCAAACTTATACATATTCATTGAGCCCTGTTACATATTCATCACTTTTCCGGGAATTCATTTGCATGTTGTCCCTCCCCTTTGCAAATGCGTTGTAGCTCCTTCTGGTGGTCGTTGGATGAAGGCTCGATGTCTTCCTCCCCACTCGGTGGTCGCTCTTGGATGAAGTCAGGAGTCTTCATCTTGACCTTTGTCCCAGTTTGGGGAAGCTCTCCTATCTTGCATGCCTTTGTAGTTTCTTATCGTTCCCCCTTTCATTGTTTTCCTGTTTGTTCTTCTCTTACTGACTTGCAACAATCTGATAATGGAGAGCTAAACTAAACAATGTCTGGCAGTGAAGACCCAACTCAAGGCCCCTGACTCCCAATTCATCTGGCAGTGAAGATAAGCTAAGCAATTTAGTGGACAGTTAAACTAAGACCCAACTCAAGGCCCCTG
>NW_018365128.1:0-1273 GCF_002078875.1 Numida meleagris
GTCCCCAGTGTCCCAATGTCCCCGTGTCCCCAGGTCCCCAGTGTCCCCATGTCCCCAATGTTCCCTTGTCCCCGTGTCCCCATGTCCCCGTGTCCCAGTGTCCCCATGTCCCCAGGTCCCTGTGTCCCCAATGTCCCCAATGTCCCCTTGTCCCCGTGTCCCTATGTCCCCGTGTCCCCACGTCCCCATGTCCCCAGGTCCTTTGTCTCCATGGCCCCGTGTCCCCTTGTCCCCAGTGTCCCCATGTCCCCAATGTCCCCGTGTCCCTGTGTTCCTGTGTCCCCATGTCCCCAGGTCCCGTGTCTCCATGTCCCTGTGTCCCTGTGTCCCCGTGTCCCCAATGTCCCCGTGTCCCCAATGTCCCCAATGTCCCCGTGTCCCCATGTCCCCGTGTCCCAATGTCCCCATGTCCCCGTGTATCCATGTCCCCAATGTCCCCGTGTCCCCATGTCCCAATGACCTCATGTCCCCAGTGTCCCCTTGTCCCCGTGTCCCAATGTCCCCATGTCCCCGTGTATCCAAGTCCCCAATGTCCCCCTGTCCCCGTGTCCATATGTCCCCTTGTCCCCAATGTCCCAGTGTCTCCATGTCCCCGTGTCTCCATGGCCCCGTGTCCCCAATGTCCCTGTGTCTCAGTGTCCCCATGTCCCTGTGTCTCCATGTCCCAATGTCCCCTTGTCCATGTGTCCCCATGTCCCCAATGTCCCCAGTGTCCCCATGTGCCCAGTGTCCCCATGTTCCTGGGTCCCCATGTCCCCATTGTCCCCGTGTCCCCTTGTCCCCAGTGTCCCCATGTCCCCAATGTCCCCGTGTCCCTGTGTTCCTGTGTCCCCATGTCCCCAATGTCCCCGTGTCCCCAGTGTCCCCTTGTTCCCAGTGTCCCCATGTCCCCTTGTCCCCGTGTCCCCAGTGTCCCCATGTCCCCTTGTCCCCATGTCCCCTTGTTCCCTTGTCCCCAGTGTCCCCGTGTCCCCATGTCCCTGTGTCCCCATGTCCCCAGGTCCTGTGTCTCCATGGCCCCGTGTCCCCATGTCCCCAGTGTCCCCATGTTCCCAATGTCCCCTTGTCCCCATGTCCCCAGGTCCCGTGTCTCCGTGTCCCTGTGTCCCTGTGTCCCCATGTCCCCGTGTCTCCATAGCCCTCGTGTTCCCATGTCCCCATGTCCCAGTGGAGTGTCCCCGTGTCCCAGTGTCTCCATGTCCCCGTGTCCCCATGTCCTCATATCCCTGTGTCCCATGGCGGTGTCCCCACGTCCCCCTGTCCCCGTGCCCCC
>NW_018365128.1:5906-7052 GCF_002078875.1 Numida meleagris
TCATGGTGTCCCCATGTTTTGGTGTCCCCATGGTGTCCCAGTGTCCTCATGTCTTGGTGTCCCCATGTCCCTGGTGTCCCCATGTCATGATGTCCTCGTGTCCTGGTGTCCCCATGTCCTGGTGTCCTCATGTCCCGGTGTCCCCATGTCTCAGTGTCCCCATGTCGTAGTGTCCCTTGTGTCCCCATGTTGTGGTGTCCCCATGTTGTGGTGTCCCCATGTCCCAGTGTCCCCATGTCATGATGTCCCCATGTCCCTGGTGTCCCCATGTCCCTGGTGTCCCCATGTCCCCAGTGTCCCCATGTCTTGGTGTCCCCATGTCCCTGGTGTCCCCATGTCCCAGTGTCCCCATGTCTTGATGTCCCCATGTTGTGATGTCCCCATGTCCCAGTGTCCCCATGTCCTTGGTGTCCCCATGTCGTGATGTCCCCGTGTCCCAGTGTCCCCATGTCCCTGGTGTCCCCATGTCGTGGTGCCCCCATGTCGTGGTGTCCCCATGTCCTGGTGTCCCCATGTCCCCACTGTCCCCATGTCCCGGTGACCCCACACCTCAATGCCCCCACACCTCGATGTCCCCGCCGTCCCCATCTCACGGCGTCACCTCGGCGGACGTCTCCCCCCGTCTCCGTCCCCATGTCCCCGTCCGTCCGTCCCGTCGTCCGCCGCGTCCCCGCAGAACGGCCGCTCCGTCAGCAAGCGCGGGGTGAGCTGCCAGTTCGGGCCCGACGTCACCAAGAGCTTCCTGGAACGGAACCGCCTGGACTACATCATCCGCAGCCACGAGGTGAAGCCCGAGGGCTACGAGGTGGCCCACGACGGGAAATGCGTCACCGTCTTCTCGGCACCCAACTACTGGTGAGCGCCCGCGGCGGGGGGGAGCGGGGGGGGAGAAGCCCCGGGGGTCTCCTGCTGGCGGGTCCCCATGTGGCGGTGTCCCCGGTGTCCCCATGGCGTGGTGGCCCCATGTCTTGGTTTCTCCATGTCTTGGTGTGCCCATGTCATGACGTCCTCATGTCTTGGTGTCCCCGGTGTCCTCAAGTCTTGGTGTCCTCAAGTCTTGGTGGCCCCATGTCTTGGTGGCCCCATGTCTTGGTTTCTCCGTATCGTGGTGGCCCCAAGTCTTGGTGGCCCCATGTCTTGGTGGCC
>NW_018365128.1:9476-10587 GCF_002078875.1 Numida meleagris
GTTTCTCCAGGTTGTGGTGTCCCCAGTGTCCCCAAGTCTTGGTGGCTCCATGTCTTGGTGGCCCCATGTCTTGGTGTCCCCATGTCTTAGTGGCCCCATGTCTTGGTGGCCCCATATCTTGGTTTCTCCATATCATGGTGTCCCCAAGTCTTGGTGGCCCCATGTCCCGGTTTCTCCATATTGTGATGTCCCCATGTCCCGGTTTCTCCAGGTTGTGGTGTCCCCGGTGTCCCCATGTCTTGGTGTCCCCAAGTCTTGGTGGATCCATGTCTTGGTGTCCCTGGTGTCCCCATGTCTTGGTTTCTCCATATCGTGGTGTTCCCATGTCCCGGTTTCTCCAGGTTGTGGTGTCCCCAGTGTCCCCAAGTCTTGGTGGCCCCATGTCTTGGTGTCCCCAAGTCTTGGTGTCCCCATGTCATGACGTCCTCATGTCTTGGTGTCCCCATGTCTTAGTTTCTCCATATTGTGGTTTCCCCAGTGTCCCCATGTCTTGGTGTCCCCAGTGTCCCCATGTCTTGGTGGCCCCATGTCTTGGTTTCTCCGTATCGTGGTGTCCCCATGTCCCGGTTTCTCCAGGTCGTGGTGTCCCCATGTCCCCATGTCTTGGTGTCCCCATGTCCTGGTTTCTCCATATCATGGTTTCTCTGGTGTCCCCATGTCATGGTGTCCCCATGCCTTGGTGTCCCCATGTCTTAGTGTCCCCATGTCCCAGTGTCCCGCTGGTGAGGCGTCCTCATGTCTTGGTGTCCCCGGTGTCCCCATGTCTTGGTGTCCCGGTTTCTCCATATCGTGGTGTCCCCATGTCTTGGTGTCCCCATGTCTTGGTGTCCCCATGTCATGACGTCCTCATGTCTTGGTGTCCCCAGTGTCCCCATGTCATGGCATCACCATGTCTTGGTTTCTCCATGTCTTGGTGTCCCTGGTGTCCCCAAGTCTTGGTGTCCCCATGTCTTGGCGTTCCCATGTCCCGGTTTCTCCATGTCTTGGTGTCCCCATGTCTTGCTGTCCCCAGTGTCCACATGTCTTGGTGTCCCCATGTCATGACGTCCTCATGTCTTGGTGTCCCCAGTGTCCCCATGGCATGGTGACCCCATGTCTTGGTGTCCCCATG
>NW_018365129.1:0-1274 GCF_002078875.1 Numida meleagris
GCGCTATGGGTCAGTACTATGGGTCAGTGCTATGGGTCAGTCCTATGGGTCAGCGCTATGGGTCAGCGCTATGGGTCAGTACTTATGGGTCAGTACTATGGGTCAGCGCTATGGGTCGGCGCTATGGGTCAGTACAATGGGGTGGCGCTATGGGGCAGCGCTATGGGTCAGTGCTATGGGTCAGTCCTATGGGTCGGCACTATGGGTCAGCGCTATGGGGCAGCGCTATGGGTCAGCACTATGGGTCAGTGCTATGGGTCAGCGCTATGGGTCAGTCCTATGGGTCAGTACTATGGGGTGGCGCTATGGGGCAGCGCTATGGGGCTGTGCTATGGGTCAGCGCTATGGGGTAGCGCTATGGGTCAGCGCTATGGGTCAGTCCTATGGGTCAGTACTATGGGGTGGCGCTATGGGGTGGCGCTATGGGTTGGTGCTATGGGGCAGCGCTATGGGGCAGCGCTATGGGTCGGCGCTATGGGGCAGCGCTATGGGTCAGCGCTATGGGGTGGCGCTATGGGGCTGTGCTATGGGTCAGCACTATGGGTCAGTCCTATGGGTCAGTACTATGGGGTGGCGCTATGGGGTGGCGCTATGGGTCAGTCCTATGGGTCGGCGCTATGGGGCAGCGCTATGGGGCAGCGCTATGGGTCGGCGCTATGTGGCAGTGCTATGGGGCAGCGCTATGGGTCGGCGCTATGGGTCAGTGCTATGGGTCAGTGCTATGGGTCGGCGCTATGGGGCAGCGCTATGGGTCAGCGCTATGGGTCAGCGCTACGGGGCAGCGCTATGGGTCAGTGCTATGGGTCAGTCCTATGGGTCAGTACTATGGGGTGGCGCTATGGGGCAGCGCTATGGGTCAGCGCTATGGGGTGGCGCTATGGGTCAGTGCTATGGGGCAGTGCTATGGGTCGGCGCTATGGGTCAGTCCTATGGGTCAGTACTATGGGGTGGCGCTATGGGGTGGCGCTATGGGTCAGCGCTATGGGGCGGCGCTATGGGTCAGCGCTATGGGTCGGCGCTATGGGGCGGCGCTATGGGTCAGTCCTATGGGTCGGTGCTATGGGTCAGCGCTATGGGTCAGCGCTATGAATCAGTACTTATGGGTCAGTACTATGGGTCAGTGCTATGGGTCGGCGCTATGGGGCAGCGCTATGGGGCAGCGCTATGGGTCGGCGCTATGTGGCAGCGCTATGTGGCAGTGCTATGGGTCAGCGCTATGGGTCGGCGCTATGGGGCAGCGCTATGGGTCAGTGCTATGGGTCAGCGCTATGGGG
>NW_018365129.1:5479-7210 GCF_002078875.1 Numida meleagris
GGTCCTATAGGGGACGGGGGGTCCTATAGGGTGGATCCTATGGGGGTTGGGGTCCTATAGGGGATGGGGGAAACTCTAGGGTGGATCCTATGGGGTTTGGGGTCCTATGGGGGAGGGTGAGCCTATAGGGGGGATTCTATGGGGTTTGGGGTCCTATAGGGGATGGGGGACCCTATAGGATGGACCCTATGGGGCACTGTGGGGTTTGGGGTCCTATAGGGGTCGGGGGAACCCATAGGGTGGATCCTATGGGCATTTGGGGGACCCTATATGGTTTGGGGTCCTATAGGGGTTGGGGGACCTCTAGGGTGGATCCTATGGGGTTTGGGGTCCTATAGGGGACAGGGGGAACCTATGGGGTGGATCCTATGGGGCGTTTGAGGGACCCTATAGGGTTTGGGGTCCTATAGGGGTCGGGGGAACCTATAGGGGGGATCCTATGGGGTTTGGGGTCCTATAGGGGACGGGGGGTCCTATAGGGTGGATCCTATGGGGGTTTGGGGTCCTATAGGGGTCAGTGGGATCTATAGGGTGGATCCTATGGGGTTTGGGGTCCTATAGGGCTCAGTGGGATCTATAGGGTGGATCCTATGGGGTTTGGGGTCCTATAGGGGTCAGTGGGATCTATAGGATGGATCTTATGGGGGCTGCAGGGACCCTACGGGGTTTGGGGTCCTATAGGGGATGGGGAGACCTATAGGGTGGATCCTATGGGGGTTTGGGGTCCTATAGGAATCAGTGGGATCTATAGGGTGGATCCTATGGGGTTTGGGGTCCTATGGGGACAGGGGGACCTCTAGGGTGGATCCTATGGGGTTTGGGGTCTTATAGGATTTAGGGTCCCCATAGAATGGATCCTATGGGGGTTTGGGGTCCTATAGGGGTCAGTGGGATCTATAGGGTGGATCCTATAGGGGCTGCGGGGATCCTATGGGATTTGGGGTCCTATAGGGGGTCAGTGGGATCTATGGGGTGGATCCTATGGGGTTTGGGGTCCTATAGGGGACGGGGGGACCTATAGGGTGGATCCTATGGGGGTTTGGGGTCCTATAGGGGTCAGTGGGATCTATAGGGTGGATCCTATGGGGTTCAGGGTCCTATGGGGGGGGCGGTGTCTATAGGGTCCCGCTATGGGGCGCTCACCCCACACGTTCCCTATAGGGCGACCGCGGCTTTGACGGCTTACCGGGATTGCCGGGGGACAAAGGGCACCGCGTGAGTCACACTGCCCCACAGCTGCCCCACAGCTGCCCTATAACTGCCCCACAGCTGCCCCATAGCTGCCCTATAACTGCCCCACAGCTGCCCCATAGCTGCCCTATAACTGCCCCACAGCTGCCCCATAGCTGCCCCATAACTGCCCCACAGCTGCCCCACAGCTGCCCCATAGCTGCCCCATAACTGCCCCACAGCTGCCCCATAGCTGCCCCATAGCTGCCCCATAGCTGCCCCACAGCTGCCCCATAGCTGTCCATACCTGCCCCATAACCTCCCCATAACCTCCCCATAACTGCCCCACAGCTGCCCCACAGCTGCCCCATAGCTGCCCTATAACTGCCCCACAGCTGCCCCATAGCTGCCCTATAACTGCCCCACAGCTGCCCCACAGCTGCCCCATAACTGCCCCATAGCTGCCCCATAGCTGCCCCACAGCTGCCCCATAGCTGTCCATAGCTGCCCCATAACCTCCCCATTACTGCCCCATAGCTGCCCCATAGCTGCCCCATAACC
>NW_018365130.1:0-1585 GCF_002078875.1 Numida meleagris
CGTCCCACAGCTCCGCACCGAGCCACAGTGCCGAGGACACGGGGACAGATCAGTGCCACGGCCACGTCAGTGCCACGTCCCCATCCCCGTGCCCTGTCCCCATCTTTGTGCCCTGTCCCCATCCCTGTGCCACGTCCCCATCCCTGTGCCCTGTCCCCATCCCTGTGCCCTGTCCCCATCCCTGTGCCCTGTCCCTACGTATGTGCCATGTCCCCATCCCTGTGAGATGTCCCCATCTGTGCCATGTCCCCATCCCTGTGCCACATCCCCATCTCTGTGCCATGTCCCCATCTCTGTGCCCTGTCACCATCTTAGTGCCACATCCCCATCTCTGCCACGTTCCCATCCCTGTGCCCTGTCCCCATCCCTGTCCCACGTCCCCATCCCTGTGCCACATCCCCACCTCTGTTTCACATCCCCATCCCTGTGCCATGTCCCCATCCCTGTCCCACGTCCCCATTTCTGCCACGTCCCTATCCCTGCACCATGTCCCCATCTCTGTGCCACATCCCCATCCCTGTCCCATGTCCCCATCCCTGTGCCCTGTCCCCATCTCTGTGCCATGTCCCCACCTTTGTTCCACATCCCCATCCCTGCGCCACGTCCCCATCCCTGTGCCACATCCCCATCGCTGTGCTACGTCCCCACCTCTGTGCCACGTTCCCATCTCTGTGCCACGTCCCCATCTTTGTGACACGTCCCCATCCCTGCCACATCCCCATCTCAGTGCCCTGTCCCCATCCCTGTGCCCTGTCCCCATCCCCGTACCCCGACTCCATCTTTGTTCCACATCCCCATCCTGCCACATCCCCATATCTGCCACATCCCCATCCCTGTGCCCTGTCCCCATCCCTGTGCCACGTCCCCACCTCTGCGCCACATCCACATCCCTATGCCACGTCCCCATCTTAGTTCCATGTCCCCATCTCTGTGCCACATCCCCATCTCTGTGCCATGTCCCCGTCTCTTCCTATGTCCCCATCCCTGTGCCACGTCCCCATCTTTCTTCCACGTCCCCATCTTAGTTCCACATCCCCATCTCTGTGCCATGTCCCCATCTCTGTGCCATGTCCCCATATCTGCCACATCCCGATCCCTGTGCCCTGTCCCCATCTTTGTTCCACGTCCCCATCCTGCACCATGTCCCCATCCCTGTGCACAGTCCCCATCCCTCTGCCACGTCCCCATCCCTGTGCCACATCTCCATCTTTGTGCCACGTCCCCATATCTGCCACATCCCCATGTATGTACACTGTCCCCATCCCTGTGCCCTGTCCCCATCTCTGTGCCACAGAGTCCTCATCCCTGTGCCACGTTCCCACCTCTCTGCCACATCCCCATCTCTGTGCCACGTCCCCATCCCTGCCATGCCCCCATATCTGCCACATTCCCATCTCTGTGCCCTGTCCCCATCTCTGTGCCACGTCCCCATCTTTGTTCCATGTCCCCACCTCTGTGCCCTGTCCCCATCCCTGCACCACGTCCCCACCCCCGTGCCACGTCCCCATTCCTGTCCCCTGTCCCCATCTCTGTGCCACATTCTCAACCCTGTGCCATGTCTCCATCCCTGTGCCCTGTCCCCATC
>NW_018365130.1:9260-10292 GCF_002078875.1 Numida meleagris
CCCGTGCCACGTCCCCATTCCTGTCCCCTGTCCCCATCTCTGTGCCACATTCTCAACCCTGTGCCATGTCTCCATCCCTGTGCCCTGTCCCCATCTCTGTGCCCTATCTCCATCCCTGTGTCCTGTCCCCATCTTAGTTCCTGTCCCCATCTCTGTGCCCTGTCCTCATCCCTGTGCCACGTCCCCATCTGTGCCACGTCCCCATCCCTGTGCCATGTTCCCATCTGTGCCACGTCCCCATATCTGCCACATTCCCATCTCTGTGCCCTGTCCCCATCCCTGTGCCACGTCCCCATCTGTGCCACGTCCCCATCCCTGTACCCTGTCTCCATCTTAGTTCCGTGTCCCCATCTCTGCCACATCTCCATCTCTGTGCCCTGTCCCCATCTTAGTTCCACGTCCCCACCTCTGTGCCACGTCCCCATCCCTGCACAACATCCCCATCCCTGTGCCACATCCCCATCCCTGTGCCCTGTCCCCATCCCTGTGCCATATCCCCATCTGAGCCCTGTCCCCATCCCTGTGCCCTGTCCCCATCCCTGTGCCACATCCCTACCTCTGTGCCACGTCTCCATCCCTGTGCTGTGTCCCCACCTCTGTGCCATGTCCCCATCCCTGTGCCACATCCCCACCTCTGTGCCACGTCCCCATCCCTGTGCCCTGTCCCCATCTCTGTGCCCTGTCCCCATCCCTGTGCCATATCCCCATCTGAGCCCTGTCCCCATCTCTGAGCCCTGTCCCCATCCCTGTGCCATGTCCCCATCCCTGTACCACATCCCCATCCCTGTCACCTCTCCCCAGCCCTGTGCTCTGTCCCCATCCCTGTGCCCTGTCCCCATCCCTGTGCCCTGTCCCCATCCCTGTGCCACATCCCCATCTTTGCTCCACGTCCGCATCCCTGCGCCCTGTCCCCATCTCTGCCATGTCCCCACCTCTGTGCCCTGTCCCCATCTCTCTGTGCCCGCCTCCCTTGTCCCATCGCCCTCTTCCCCCAGCCCCACTCTGGGCACCGCTCTGACCCCCACGATCTCA
>NW_018365130.1:17396-19873 GCF_002078875.1 Numida meleagris
TCCCAATCCCATCCTCATCTCCATCCCCATCCCAGTCCCAATCCCATTCCATCCTATCCTATCCCATCCCCCTCTCTATCCCATTCCCATTCCAATATCATTCCCATCCCCATTTTCATCCCCATCCCATCCCCATCTCCATCCCATCCCAATCCCAATCCCATCCCAATCCCATCCCATTCTCATTCTATCCCATCCCATCACCATCCCCATCCCATCCCCATCCCGATCCCAATCCCAGTTCAAACCCCATCCCATCCCATCCCCATCCCCATCCCAATCCCAGTTCAAACCCCATCCCATCCCTACCCCATCCCCATCCCATCCCCTTCTCATCCCATCTCATCCTCATCCCATCCCTATCCCAATCCCATCCCCATCTCCATCCCAATCCCAATCCCATCCCCATCTCTATCCTAATCCCATTCCCATCCCCCTCCCATCCCATCTCATCCCAATCCCAATCCCATCCCAATCCCCATCCCCAATGGGACCTTCACTTGAACCCCAAAGAAGACCCCAGTAATCCTCAGTGGGACCCCAACGGGACCCCCAGCAAAATCCCAGTAGGATTCCAGCGGGTTCCCAGTGGGATGCCAAGCAGGACCCAAAACAGATCCCCAGCAAATCCCAGTGAGACCCCAACTGGGATTCTGGAGGGACCCCCAGTGGGTCCCAGTAAAACCCCCAGTAAACTCCAGTGAGACCCCCCCCCCAGTAGAACACCAGTAAACCCCAGTGGGAAACCCAATGGGACCCCAATGGAACCTCAGTAAACTCCAGTAGGACCCCAATGGGATCCCAGTAAACCCCAGGGGAACCCCAATGGGACACCAGTAAACCCCAGTGAGACCCCCAATGGGATCCCAGTAAACCCCAGTGGGACCCCCAGTGGGGCTCCCAGTAGCCCCCAGTCAGACCCTAGTGGAACCCCAGCAAACTGCATTGGGATCCCAGTGGGACCACAGTGGGACACCAGTAAACCACAGTGGGACCCCAATGGGATCCCAGTAAACTCCAGTGGGACCTCAATGCCCCCCCCAGTAAATCCCAGTGGGACTCCAATGGAACCCCAGTAAACTCCAGTAGGACCCCAGTGGGACCCCAATGGGGCTCCCAGTAAACCCCAGTTGGATCCCATTGGGACTCCCAGTAATCCGCAGTTGGATCCCAGTGGGACCCCAAGTAAACCCCAATGGGACCTCAGTGGTGCTCGCAGTGAATCCCAGTTGGACCCCCAACGGGACACCAGTAAACCCCAGTGGGACCTCAATGGGATCCCAGTAATCCCCACTGGGATTCTAATGGAAGCCCAGTAAACTGCACTGGGATCCCAGTGGGACCCCAGTAAATCCCAATGGGTTCCCCAATGGGACACCAGTAAACCCCAGTGGGACCCCAATGGAACCCCAGTAACCTGCTATTGGATCCCAGTAGGACCCCAAGAAAACACCAGTGGGACCCCAGTGGGGCTCCCACTGAATCCCAGTTGGACCCCCAACCGGACAGCAGTAAACCCCAGTGGGACCTCCATGGGATCCCAGTAAACACCAGTGGGACCTCAATGGGCCCCCCAGTAAACTGCAGTGGGACCCCAGTGAGGCTCCCAGTAGACCCCAGTGGGACCTCCATGGAACCCCAGTAAACCCCAGTGGGATCCCAATGGGGTTCCCAGTAAATCCCAGTGGGACCCCAACTGGGACACCAGTAAACCCCAGTGGTCCTCAGTGGGGCTCCCAGTAAATCCCAGTGGGACCCCCAGTGGGACACCAGTAAACCCAAGGGGGACCCTAAGTGGGACACCAGTAAACCCCAGTGAGATCCCAGTGGGGTTTCCCGTAAATCCCAGTTAGACCCCAGTGGGATCCCAGTGGGGCTCCAAGTAAACCCGACATGGACCCCAACTGAGACACCAGTAAATCCCAGTTGGAGCCCAGTTGGATCCCAGTGGGGCTCCCAGTAAACCCCAGTGGGACCCCAATGGGACACCAGTAAACCCCAGTGGGAATTCAGTGGGATCCCAGGAAACCCCAGTTGGACCCCAACTGGACACCAGTAAATCCCAGTGGGACCCCAGCGGGATCCCAGTAAACCCCAGCGGGACCCTGACTGGGACACCAGTAAACCCCAGGGGGACCCCAGTGGGATCCCAGTGGGGCTCCCAATAAATCCCAGTGGGACCCCAATGGGACACCAGTAAACCTCAGTGGGACTTCAATGGGATCCTAGTAAACCCCAGTTGGACCCCAGTGGGATCCCAGTAAATCCCAGTTGGACCCCAATGGGACACCAGTAAACCCCAGTGAGATCCCAGTGGGATCCCAGTGGGGCTCCCAATAAATCCCAGTTGGACTCCAATGGGACACCAGTAAACCACAGTGGGATCCCAACTGGGATACCAGTAAACCCCAGTGGGACCCCAGTAAACCCCAGTTGGACCCCAATGGAACCCCAGTAATCTGCAATTGGAGCCCAGT
>NW_018365131.1:0-2095 GCF_002078875.1 Numida meleagris
ATGTTTAAGGTATTCAAATGTTCCACACCATGTTTTCCTTTCACTTTGCTACTGCTAAAAGAAGGGCAAATCATCAAGTTTCTCTCTTTTGGCATTTCAGAGCATTAAGGATATGGTGTTTGTGCCTGTAGATGTGTGAGTCCTTAGGCCTTGGCAGTGCCATGCAGTGGAAATACTGGCATTTAGTGTCAGAACGCCACCGAGCGGGCTGTAAATACTTGGTCCTTGAACTAATACGCTCTTCAAGCAGAAAAAATAAGAAAAATCTAATTAAGGCTTAAAATGCATTAGGCAGATTATTTGGCCAGTACAGAGCTAGAGTGGAAGGCAGCCAAGCAGTACTGGTGAGTTCTGTTGAGCACACCAGTAGTCTTTTAAAGCCACTGACTTGGTACACAATCTGTATAATCCTGGGGAAAGCTGATATTGCCTGTCCAGTTCCAGAGACGGCAAATTTCTGACGTAAAGCACTACCTTGATGTGTAGTTTTTTGTTGTTTTTTTTCTCTCCCATTTTCTGGCAGCGTGCATGGCATACGTGCATGTGTACATCTCTGTTTTTGTGTGTTTGAGTACTTACACAGATGTTATTACACACACCTATACAAAAGCATGTATCAGTTGATCTAAAAGGACAGTCCGTTTGTGCAGCTCTCAGACCTAGGGCTATGGCAGCTTCACATCTGGCTTAGAGTAATAAGACCTCCTAATGGCTAAGCTCAAAGGTGGCTAAAACTAGGGACATCTGCATGGATATTGTCAGGACTCTGTATTTGGAAATACTCTGTTGGTCAGTAAGTGTACAGTGCACATGCCTTGGGAAATCTCATTTTGGAATTTCTCTAAAAGTCAAGGTGAGATGCTCACTTGCCATAGCTGAGTGTTATGGTTTTGTGATTTTTGTTGCTGGTATTCCGCATCATTACATCATGTAAAGCATGGGCAGTTAAAGAGTTAATTCCCTGGTTACTGCAAACTGCCTTTTTTGGTGTGGCCCTCCGAGGGGGAGGGGAGGAGCTGCACTCCCCAGGGGTCTTTGCGTTGGGGGGGGAGGGGGGGGTGTGAAGCCGCCTGGGAGACGCGGGGTCTGTTCCTTCCTGCCTGGCGGAGAAAAGCACGCGGTCCTCCTGCAGTTTACTGTGTAAGATTTTCAGCCTGTAAACTCTCTGTTATAATTCTTCTAGCTTCATTTTTGATATATTTAGTAAAATTAGTTGTTCCTCTTCAGATTGGTGCCACTGTTTTTGTGTTAGATCCACCTACGAGTCCCCTGCTTTTCCCCTCTTCCCTTTGTTTCCCCAGGGTGCGGGTCCGCGGCTTCCCTGACGCTTAAGCCGCCGGACTGCCTGGGGCTGGCCCCTACCTGCCGACAATTTTTTTTTTTTTTCCCCTCTTTTCTCTCCTTTTTTTTTTTTCCTCCCCGGCCTGTCCCCCTTGTCACGGACACATACCCTTTTATAATACTGTGACACTGAGCATCTGCAGTAGGTAAACAACACTCACGTACTCCACAGGCCTGCAGTGACTGACATCCTTCCAAGCACCTCGGTGTCCTCTGAAAGTTGTGTCCTGCAGTACCTACCTACTGCGTCTTTGCCACCAGGGCTGGCCAAGATGATATAGCAAATACTAGAGATGTAATTTTGGGATTTTTTAATGCAAGGGTGTCACGGTCTTACGATTTTTGGTTATTGGTATTCCACATCATAACATCATGTAGTGTACTGGGAGTTAAAGAGTTAATGTTCCAGTTCTGTAGATAGTTCAGGTACCTGGTCCTCAGAAGAACTACATTTCCCAGGGGACTTTGCTGCTCTGTTACCATTTCCGTTCAGAGGCAAAGATAAAACTGTTTGCATATCACGAGACACTCTCTTCTCTGCCTGTCTCTCGTCCCGGCAGCATCTCGCTCCCCAGCCGTCTAGCTGCCGTCTGCCTTCTAGCTCCCGTCCCGTGCCTTGTCCTCGAGCCCCCTCCTCATCCTGTGCTGAACACCACTCCCAGCAGTGCAGCTGCCATCTTAGGACCTTGTCATGTGACCGCTGTTGCCATGGTCACCGCTGCCCCACCCCAAACACTCGCCTCTCAGTCGTCTG
>NW_018365131.1:5911-7227 GCF_002078875.1 Numida meleagris
GTGGAAAAAACAGAGGAGCACATTTTCCACCTCGTTCTACTTGACCCAGCAGACCGAGCTGAGCTCCAGGAGTGACACACATCTGAAATGAGCTGTGAGGTGCAGCCGTGCTCTCCCTAGCACTCAGGTACCTCGGTTTCACAGTTCTAAAGCGGGGTTATGGTGCCTAAAAGTGTTTGTTCCACACGTAACTCCATTTTGCCTTTTTCATTCCTTCCTCTCTTGGTTAGGAAGCCCAGTGCTGGGGCACAGCTGTGGGACAGGAGCTGACGCCCGTGCCCGGCTGATGAAGCGAAGGGACCGTGTGCTGCTGGCTCTGAAGTGAAAACAATCACTCTGAAATCTCAGAGCTTCCTTAGAAATGTAAAAGAATGGGGTGGGAGCATAAGTTAATTGTGCTTTTTCACACTGTTATGCTTGTCACCGTGCCAGACTCTACATTTCTTCCAAGGGTGAAATGAAAACTCCAAATTCATGTGGTTATGAAACAATTTCAGTATGAGCACTCGGTGAAGAATTATAAAGTGGGAAAGACACAGTCCTGTGTGTCAGCTGGTTGAGAAGGCTCTGAACTGATCAAGGCTTCTTCCAGCTTGGAGGAGCCTTCTGGACTGCACTGAAACCATGCTGCATCTGCACATTGAATGGATATAAGGGACTGCAGAAAAGCTGATTTGTTATGACATTACTTTGATTAGGAGATGAGGCAACTGGCAGAAGGCATCACTGTCATTCCAAGAAATCTTACTTCTCTGCATCTAGAAATTTAGGAAATGAGTCTGCTTTGTCTGATTTGCACCAGAATAAACTCATGCATTGCGAATACGGCAAGAACTGACTGGCGCTGCAGGGTGCTCCTACACAGACAATGGCGGTGGGAGACCTGGATGAACAAGGACTGAAAACCATTTCCTCTGCCTGCAAAAAATGCAGCTGAGGTACTCGAAGGTTACCTGTAAGCTTAGTTGGAGTCAGCCCTACTCTCTGTTGGTCCTGAGACTGAAGGAGCGTAGTGCCAATTTAAAATCAGACGCTTCCATCTTATGCTTCCATCCTGTGTGCTCCCATGTGCTTCACTGAGGCTGGAATTACGAGTCAGTCCTGATCAGCATCACCATGAAGGGAGAATCAGTCCAAAATAACAGTTTCATTGGACAGAGAATGTTTTGCTTATTTTTGTTATTAGAGATGAGTCAAAAGTACCCCGAGGCTAAATCAAAACCGGAGCCAATCCCCATTAAAAACTTCAGTCTGCCTGAAGTTGGCACATACAGATCTGGTCTTGTAGATACATAAATTCACATCCTGAAGGATAC
>NW_018365132.1:0-2545 GCF_002078875.1 Numida meleagris
TGGAGAGCAAAAGGGAAAGGGGAAGGGGAAGAGGAAGGAGAAGGGGAAGGGAAAGAGGAAGGGGAAGGGGGAAGGGGAAGGGGAAGGAGGGGAAGGGGAAGAGGAAGAAGGGGAAGGGGAATGGGATGGGGAAGGGGAAGAGTAAGAGGAAGGGAAAAAGGAAGAGGAAGGGAAAAAGGAAGAGGAAGGGGAAGTGAAAGAAGGGGAAGAAGGGGAAGGGGAAGGGGAAGAAGGGAAAGAGGAGGAAGGGGAAGAAGGGAAAGAGGAAGAAGGGGAAGGGGAAAGGGAAGGGGAAGAGGAAGGGGAAGAAGGGAATGGGAAGTGGAAGAGGAAGAGGAAGGGGAAAGGGAAGAAGGGGAAGAGGGAAGGGAAGGGGAAGCGGAAAGGGAAGGGAAGGGGAAAGGGAAGGGGATGGGGAAGGAGAAGAGGAAGAAGGGGAAGGGGAAGAGGAAAGGGAAAGGGAAGTGGAAAAATAAGGGGAAGAAGGGGAAGGGGAAAGGGAAGGGGAAAGGGAAGTGGAAGAGGAAGGGGAAGTAGGGGAAGAAGGGAAAGAAGAAGGGAAAGGGGATGAGGAAGAGGAAGGGGAAGGGGAAGAGGAAGGAGAAGGGGAAAGGAAAGGGGAAGAAGGTGAAAGGGAACAGAAAAGGGAAGAAGGGGAAGAAGGGAAAGAGGAAGGGGATGAGGAAGAGGAAGGGGAAGGGGAAGAGGAAGGGGAAGGGGAAGAAGGGGAAGGGGCAGAAGGGGGGAAGGAGAAGAGGAAGGCGAAGACGGGAAGGGGAAGAGGAAGGGGAAGATGGGAAGAAAGGAAGGGAAGGGGAAGGGGAAAGGGAAGGGAAAGGGGAAGAGGAAAGGGAAGGGAAAGGGGAAGGGGAAGAAGGGGAAGAGGAATGAGAAGAGGAAGAGGAAGAAGGGGAAGGGGAGGAGGAAGAGGAAGTGGAAGTGGAGGGGGAAAGGGAAGGGAAAGAGGAAGGGGAAGGGGAAGAGGGAAGGGGAAGGGGAAGGAGGAGAAGGGGAAGAGGAAGAAGGGGAAGGGGATGGGGAAGGGGAAGAGGAAGAGGAAGGGAAAAAGGAAGAGGAAGGGGAAGTGAAAGAAGGGGAAGAAGGGGAAGGGGAAGACGGGAAAGGGAAGGGGAAGAAGGGAGAAGGAAGGGGAAGAGGGAAGGGGATGGGGAAGAAGGGGAAGNAAGAAGGGGAAGAAGGGGAAGGGGAAGACGGGAAAGGGAAGGGGAAGAAGGGAGAAGGAAGGGGAAGAGGGAAGGGGATGGGGAAGAAGGGGAAGGGGAAGAGGAAGGAGAAGGGGAAGAGGAAGAGGAAGGGGAAGAAGGGGAAGGGAAAGGGGAAGAAGGGAAGAGGGAGGGGAAGAGGAAGGGGAAGAAGGGGAATGAAGAGGAGGAGGAAGGGGAATGGAAGGAAGGGGAAGAGGGAAGGGGAAGGGGAAGAAGGGGAAGGGGAAGAGGAAAGGGAAGGGGAAGGGGAAAGAGAAGAGGATGGGGAAGGGGAAGAGGAAGAGGAAGAAGGGGAAGGGGAAGAGGAAAGGGAAGGGAATGGGGAAAGAGAAGAGGATGGGGAAGGGGAAGAGGGAAGAGGGAAGAGGAAGAGGAAGAAGGGGATGGGGAAGGGGAAGGGGAAGGGGAAGGGGAAGAAGGGGAAGAGGAGGAGGAAGGGGAAAGGAAGGAAGGGGAAGGGGAAGAAGGGGAAGGGGATGGGAAAGAGGAAGGGGAAGGGGAAGTAAGGGAAGAGGAACGAGAAGGGGAAAGGGTAGGGGAAGGGGAAGAAGGGGAAGGGGCAGAAGGGGAAGAAGGGGAAGGGGAAGAGGAAGGGGAAGGGGAAGAGTAAGAAGGGGAAGGGGAAGGAGGGGAAGGGGAAGAGGAAGAAGGGGAAGGGGAAGAGGAAGATGAAGAAGGGGAAGGGGAAGAGGAATGGGATGTGGAAGGGGAAAGGGGAAGGAAAGGGGAAGAAGGGGAAGGGGAAAGGGAAGGGAAGGGGAAGAGGAAGGGGAAGAAGGGGAAGGGGAAGTGAGGAGGAAGGGGAAGGTGATGGGGGAGGGGAAGGGGAAGGGGAAGAGGAAGAGAAAGGAAGGGGAAGGGGAAGAGGAAAGGGAAGGGGAAGAAGGGGAAGGGGAAAGGGACAGGGAAAAGGAAGGGGAAGGGGAAGAAGGGAAAGGGAAGGGGAAGACGGGATAGGGAAAGGGGAAGAAGGGGAAGGGGAACAAGGGAAGAGGAAGAGGAGGAAGGGGAAAGGGAAAGGGAAGGGGAAGGGGATGAGGAAGAACGGGAAAGGGAAGAGGAAGAAGGGGAAGGGGTAGGGGGGAAGGGGAAGAGGAATGGGATGTGGAAGGGGAAAGGGGAAGGGAAGGGGAAGAAGGGGAAGGGGAAGAGGAAAGGGAAGGGGAAGGGGTGGGGAAGGAGAAGGGGAAGTGGAAGGGAAAGCGGAAGAGGAAGGGGAAGGGGAAGAAGGGGAAGAAGGGGAAGGGGAAGACGGGAAAGGGAAGGGGAAGAAGGGAGAAGGAAGGGGAAGAGGGAAGGGGATGGGGAAGAAGGGGAAG
>NW_018365132.1:5218-5920 GCF_002078875.1 Numida meleagris
GGGAGGAGGAAGAGGAAGGGGAAGAGGAAAGGAAAGGGGAAGAGGAAGGGGAAGAAGGGGAAGGGGAATGAGAAGAGGAAGGGAAAGAGGAGGGGGAAGGGGAAGAGAAAGGAATGGGAAGGGGAGGAGGAAGTGGAAGAGGAAAAGGGAAGGGGAAGAGGATGGGGAAGAAGAAGGGGAAGAAGAGGAAGAGGAAGGGGAAGATGAAGAAGGGGAAGAGGAAGAAGGGGAAGAAGAAGAAGGGGAAGAGG
Organism: Numida meleagris; assembly: GCF_002078875.1. Classification (NCBI taxonomy): domain Eukaryota; kingdom Metazoa; phylum Chordata; class Aves; order Galliformes; family Numididae; genus Numida; species Numida meleagris. The sequence continues at coordinate 5,470 of NW_018365132.1, forward strand.
AAGGGGAAGGGGAAGAGGAAGGGGAAGGGGAAGAAGGGGAAGAGGAAGAGGAAGAAGGGGAAGAAGAGGAAGAAGGGGAAGGGGAAGGAGAAGAAGGGGAAGTCGATGAGGAAGAGGAAGAAGGGGGAGGGGAAGAAGAGGAAGAAGGGGAAGAGGAAGAGGAAAAGGAAGGGGATGAAAGGGAAGGGTAAGAGGATGGGGAAGAGGAAGAAGGGGAAGAGGAAAGGGAAGAGGAAGAGGAAGAAGGGGAAGGGGAGGAGGAAGAGGAAGGGGAAGAGGAAGGGGGGAAGGGGAAGAAGAAGGGGAGGAAGAGGAAGGGGAAGAGGAAGGGGAAGAGGAAGAGGAAGGGGAAGAGGAAGGGGAAGGGGAAGATGGCAGTGCCCGGGTTTTAATTGTGATTGGTTTTCGTGCCACGCAGGAGATGGAGGAGGGAGAGCACGCGTACGACAGC
>NW_018365132.1:12535-14140 GCF_002078875.1 Numida meleagris
GAGGGTGGATGGAGGATGGAGGGTGGATGGGGGATGGAGGGAGGACAGACGGACGGATGGAGGACAGGTGGATGGAGGACGGATGGACAGATGGAGGATGGAGGATGGATGGAGGATGGATGGAGGACAGACAGACGGATGGAGGATGGATGGACGGACGGAAGGACAGATGGGGGGTGGAGGATGGATGGATGGAGGACAGACAGACGGATGGAAGATGGATGGATGGATGGATGGAGGTTGGAGGATGGACAGACGGACGGATGGAGGATGGACAGATGGATGGGGGATGGATGAGTGGATGGAGGATGGATGGAGGGAGGACAGACGGACGGATGGAGGGTGGATGGAGGACGGATGGACAGACGGACAGATGGGGGATGGATGGAGGATGGATGGATGGAGAGAGGACAGACAGACGGATGGAGTATGGATGGAGGATGGAGGGTGGATGGGGGATGGAGGGAGGTTGGAGGATGGACAGACGGACGGACGGAGGATGGATGGAGGGTGGATGGAGGACGGATGGACGGACGGAAGGATAGATGGGGGATGGAGGATGGATGGATGGAGGACAGACGGACGGATGGAAGATGGATGGATGGATGGACAGACGGACGGAGGACGGATGGATGGATGGATGGAGGTTGGAGGATGGACAGACGGACGGATGGAGGATGGACAGATGGATGGGGGATGGACGAGTGGATGGAGGACGGATGGAGGGAGGACAGACGGACGGACGGAGGGTGGATGGAGGATGGATGGACAGATGGACAGATGGGGGATGGATGGAGGATGGATGGATGGATGGATGGAGAGAGGACAGACGGACGGATGGAGGGTGGATGGAGGACGGAGGGGGGATGGGGGATGGAGGGAGGACAGACGGACGGATGGAGGATGGATGGAGGATGGATGGGCGGACGGAAGGACAGATGGGGGATGGAGGACGGATGGATGGAGGACGGATGGACAGATGGAGGATGGTTAGAGGACAGACGGACGGATGGGGGATGGATGGGGGATGGATGGAGGACAGACGGACGGATGGAAGATGGATGGATGGATGGACAGACGGATGGAGGACGGATGGATGGATGGATGGAGGTTGGAGGATGGACAGACGGACGGATGGAGGATGGACAGAGGGTGGATGGGGGATGGATGGGGGATGGATGGAGGATGGAGGGAGGACAGACGGACGGATGGAGGATGGACGGAGGGTGGATGGAGGACGGATGGACAGACGGAAGGACAGATGGGGGGTGGAGGACGGATGCATGGAGGACAGACGGACGGATGGAGGGTGGATGGAGGACGGAGGGTGGATGGGGGATGGAGGGAGGACAGACGGACGGATGGAGGGTGGATGGGGGATGGATGGAGGACAGACGGACAGATGGAGGATGGACGGAGGGTGGATGGAGGGTGGATGGAGGATGGATGGACGGACGGAAGGACAGATGGGGGGTGGAGGACGGATGGATGGAGGACAGACGGACGGATGGAGGGTGGATGGAGGATGGAGGGTGGATGGGGGATGGAGGGAGGACAGACGGACGGATGGAGGACAGGTGGATGGAGGACGGATGGACAGATGGA
>NW_018365133.1:0-7319 GCF_002078875.1 Numida meleagris
GTATCCTGAAATTATGTCTAATTGCCAACTCTTTTTACGTATATCACAACAGAATCATGAAGAGCATGTTTTATTTTGGTGACATTCATTAGCTCATACATTTCTCTTCCTACTTCATACGTGCATTAACTCTTATAGAGTCAAGTGCTCTCCACCTGTTATATAACACAAACATGAACAGGTTACTGCTTCCTTAGGGCTGTCCAAAATAAGGCTTTGGGAGCTCTGAGTTGACCGTCTCTGTTATCCCAACACTGAAAGGATTTATTTTCAGTACACCTGAACAAACTCCTCCTTTCTGTTTTCTCAGAGACTTGAGACTTTTCTTTGGGCTGTCACTAAGATCTTCCATTTTTAATACCCTTCCACAAGATAACCTGAAGTGAAATGCCATTTTACATAACATTTTCAACTTGCAAAAGGGACGTGGAACTCTCACCTTTCCTTTTCCACTGTTATCAGCAATTATCTGTCCTCTCTGTGAGGAGTTATTATGGTTTCTGTGTTTCTAAACATTCTGCCATCAAAGCCAGCCATCACCTTCAGAGACAGGGCTGTGCACGCTGCTCTGCGAGCCTTCTTTGGCTATGGCTGAGGGAGATCTTGTCTGAATGTGCAGCATTCTTTCTCCTTGCTTCCCACCAGATGCCAGAGTGCCAGTGCTGGTCAGTGGGCTCCGCTGTGGAAGAGCGGTGGCTCTGGCACCAGTGTTTTGAGGGTGGAGTTGAATGCAGTTCTCCTGCCCTCTGGGCAAGTGGTCTGACTGTAGGTGCTGAGGCATGGGCAGCAACTCAGCCACCTGAAGGGGCCTGTGTTTTTGTTTGTTTGGGTTGCTTTCTGAAAGCTGCTGTGGCTGCTTGATGTGGGCCTGAAGCTGACAGTGCACATACGTTATGCGCATTCTAACACCACCCAGAGATGAAGCCGTATTAGATACAGATTGATTGTATTTCTGGATCTCCAGAGATCTTGCTGAGAGGCAGGAAGATGCCGCACAAATCTGAGGGGCACTGGCATGGCCGCTGTAAGCTTGCTTTGCTTGTCACCATTTCCTTAGTATCAGGAAATGCAAAGAAATGTGGTATGGTGAATATTTACCCACGCAGTAACATGCCTTAACTGTCCTTCACTGGAACTCCTGTTTGGAAGGCAGAAACGTCCACGGTCATTTCACAGCAACGACATTGTTGAGTGTTCCTTATATACACAGGATGAAATCACATCATTGAATTTATTACATCTCTTCCTCCTTTCACTCTGAACAATTGTCCTCTGATATCAGAATTTCATACTTCCTGGAGAAAAAGGGTTTCTGCTATATACAGTGTAATCATTGACACTGTGAACCTTTGTTCTTGTGCCAGCAGGGTGTTAGAGAAGCAGTATCCTTCTCATCGTGTCTGTCCAGGCTCTGCTGGCATTTGTCTTTTTGGTTGTGGGTGCCCTTGCCCGTTGGAGAGGTAACACATAAAAAAAACACACAAAGTCCATTTGCTTGGATTTATCTGCATCTCTACATTTTTTATCTACACATGGGTATGAACTTTTTGAGGAGGCAGGATGTTTGTCCCAAGGATAGTAGGGTATGATTGCAGCAGTCAGTCTCCTTCTCCAATTCCCTGATGCCCCTCGGCCTGCTCACCTCCTCACAAAGCTCCTGTCACCAGGCTGAGCAGTCCTTCTACCCACAGGTGCATTCACTGCTGCCATTAGACCCTGACAGAAAACTGGACGGCTGCGTGTTCTTACTGGGAGATCTGTTTGGGTAGCTACATTGGTTCCTGTGGCTGGAGAGACAACAGGGAATGCAGAGGACGCAGCTTTCTGCCGAGTGGATGCCATGACTGGAGCTCCTTGTGCGTGGGTGCCAACTGCCACCGGAAGCGGCAGAGGGACAGAGCCCTCCCGTGCCAGGAACCCTGCCAAGGCCTGACTGCCTGTTCTGCTCCCTGAGACTGCCTTTTAGGAACCCCCCTATGCTATATATGCTACGACCCCCTGTGGAACACACCTGCCCTGAGCTGACTGCCTCCACGTCTCCCAGCTGGCCAGTGGAATGGCCCTCCTTTGAAGAGGTGAGAAAACTGAAAGACTTACTAAGAAACTTAATAAGAAAGAAAGAAAGAAAAGGAATAAAAGAAAAGGAATATAAAAATAAGAACTAGGAAGGAAAAGAAGAAAAAAAACCAACAAGAATAAGCAAAACTGGTGATGCATAATACAATTGTTAGCCACCAGCTGAACGTTGCCTTGCCAGTCCCTGAGCAGCAGCAGCCCCTCGACCAACTCGTAGGCTCTGCGTAAGTATGGCTCAAAGTCCTCTAAAACTCTGCTGTGTTATGAACAGGCTTCTCATCCTGCCTCCACAAAACAGTACCATACCAGCTACTAGGAAGAAAATTATCACAGCCAAAACCAGGACAGTCCTGCTTACAAGGAAGTCAGAATTGGGGCAGGCAAGCCCACAGGTGAACTAGCAAGTCATCAGTAGTCTTTCTCTTATCTGTTATTCACCTGTTCCTTGTATTGGAGACTGTGCTGTTAAGAATTACAGCAAATTGCTGGAAGTGTACGTTCAACTGCAGAAGTGCAAGGTAGATCTTATGTAGCCTGCTTTGCTTGGAGCCTGTAATACATAAACCATCTGAGGAATTCCTCTGTTAACCAGAAGCTCCCTATCTCTTTTCCTCTGCCCACACCTTAGTCCCAGATGTATGTCTACCGGGGAGTGCTTATCTGCATACCTAGTTGTATCTTCACTGTCTGCTTTTTTGTCTGGAAACATCAGCATATGCTCACAGCGCACCTGAGATCTTGCAAGCAGATTATTTAATTCTTTTGAATTCAGTTATCTCTGTATTGGCTAGCACTACTCATCTTCACATCATCAGCTGCTGTACGTTTGGGATCTGTTTGTACATTCGTTGTGAGCAAATATATGTGAAGTTTCTTCAGTGTGAGAAATGCTACTTTGTTGTCTGCAAGGCTGGAAAAGCAAGCTGTCCTTTTGACCAGATAGAAACTCCCTTCAGTAAAGCACAGGTATATTTTAAAAGAGTTATGGTTGTCTTACCACATACTTAAAACTCTTATGAAGTGTCATAAGTCAATGATATTTGTGAGAGCTTGTTTGCTGTCTGCAATCCTGTAACAGCCTGCCAGTCTGCAAAGACTGATAGGTGCTCTTGAGCTGAGGGTAGTTAAGACGTCTTTGGAGGCAGGAAGAAAAACTGTTTTTCCCCCTATTCCCCCCAAAAACAGTGTTGAGCTGTTAGTTGAGACTTTAGGCTGGAATTTGTTAAATGTCAAATAGAGATCTTCTGCTGTTTTCTTCACTGTGATTATTTTGGTTACAGGCTATATTTAAATTTACACAATTTGTTTTTGCATATAAAATCCAAATTACTCAGTAAATTAATACTAGGATTACCTGCACTTGAATCTTAAGGAGAATGCTTGTTTGTATTTATTTTTAAGGCTAGGCATGTGTTTTCCCAATTATTCTAGTCATTTTATTATTTTTTAATGAAGATTTCTTATTTATGCAAATCTATCTTCTCTGTTTCATAAATCTGGCAGTTTAAATTCCTTGATGTATGCCTTAATAGCTTTTGCTGTTTCTCAATAGTGGAGTTGTCAGGCTGGCAGTTTAAAATAGCTAAATGAGTCATGGGAATCTGTGCTCAGCAGGATGTGGTATTTCTTTCTGAGAAGCTATGGTTCTGAGAGGAAACTATAATGTTCAAGATTACAAGAATTTACATTTCGTGTGGAGGAGAGCAAATCACTCCCTAACAGCCTCCATGGACAGTTAAAAGAGTATTTATTAGGTGTAGGAATGTTACTGTACCACCACATTTAGTGGTGAAAGTGAATTTATCTAACTTAATCCATCTAAAGTTGATCTGAATTTCACTCTGCAGGTTTTTATCTCTCTGACTGGAAGAAGAAAGCTAGGTGCCTAGCACAGATTCCATGCGTAGCATTCATGTAGCTCAAGTTAAATTAGATGAATTTATTCATGAATCAGCAATGTCTCTTGCTGCAGAGAAGGCCAGTTGAGTCCTAGGCTGCATTAGGAGAAGTGTTGCCAGTGAATTGAGGAACTTTAGTTGTCAGTGCTTGAGCAGGGGAGTTGGACAATCTGATCTCTAGAAATCCCTTTGATATAGGTTAGTTTGTTTAGCAATAGGGATTATTACATTAGTTTAAGAACCAAGATATTAAGTTAGCAAAAGGAATCCGTAAGTGATAGTTCTAAATCTTTCCATTTCAGCTTTAGTGGGTGAGTAGTCTTGTTTTCCTCAATAATTTTGCACTGGGGACATAATAGAATATTTTTATCTTTTGCCTCAAAAGGTGCAAGGATATTTTCCGTGGGTTCCACATATATTGTATTAAAAAGTTTCTCATTATGGCCTAATAGGCAATGGAAATTTTCCAAAATGAGGAAAAGTGATTTGAAGGTTTCAGTGATGAAGCCGATGGTGGAAAACAGGGAAAAAGTAGGTGGGCACTCGACCACCCTAAATACAACTGAGCATGCCCAAAGGGACATTAGCATATATTAATGAGTCCTTGAACAAGAATATGTATGCCAGTGTACTGCATATGTATGTCTTAACTGTTTAAATGTAGAACCTGAACTCTGAAAGAGTGCGCTTGCTTGTCATGTTGTGAGGAATAAAGGAATGCTGCTTTCTAACACCACATTGGAGTTTTCTTCCTGGATTTTGGATGACACCTTAGATTCCATGATTATATGATCGTAATGAGAATGTCTTGCTCTATTTTCATTGCACATTCCTATTTACTTTTTAATAGGAAATCAATACAAAAAGATAGAAAAAGATGTGAGGATCTGCAGCCATACGTTTGAATATGCAAGAGTTGGAAATGCTCTTCATGGTTCTGTGTGCTATGTGTAAAACAAGTTAGCAATCAGATATAGTTTCAGGATACATTTTGGTTCCAGCAGTTTAAATCTACATGAAAATAAATTATGAATTTTTTTCCTACTGTTTTTTACATCTCTCCTTTCTCTCCTTCTTTTCTCCATACCTGTGTTGTCTTTGAGGTGAACCCAGTCCCACAAGAACTTCACTCCAGCAGATTTTTCTACTGTAAGACAGCTAAAGATGATTGCTTTACTTTTGGTTTATAAATATATTCTTGCAATTAATCAGTGCTCATACAACAGACTGATAACTGTTCATCAGTCTTCTGCTTTGGATCAGTGACATTAACAACACTTTCCTATTAGAATCTCAGTAGTGCACAGACTGGTTTAATTTGCATTGAAAATCATAGTTGTGCAGGATTCATTTCAGTACTCCTTCCAATACCGAGCCAATACCTCAAGACATGGCTCAGCATTTCTTACTTTCAAAAGTAACTGTGAAAATGAAATGGAGATTCCACTGTGCATCTCTGGTTCTTCTGATGACCCATGTTCTGCCCTGTCAGGGGATGTTAGTGTTCTCACCACTGACAAGATTGCTCTTTAGATGTGTAAAATACGGGGAGACTCATCTTAATTTTGGAGTAGCCACGCTGTGAATCAGCCTAGTAATGATGCTGTGGGCAGAGCACGTGGGTTAATTTACTTGAAGAAATGCCATAAATAAGTCCAATAACCCCAGAATTCAGAGAAGTGATTTACAGCTATGAAGGTGAGAGCAGAATTTGAGCTTTTCAGAGCAGGTTTCAAAGCTATTTAGTGGCAGTAAAAATAGTTTTCTTTTCCTCAGGACAATGATTTCTTCTTTCTTTTTGGAAAGAGGTGTGTTCCACAGCCAGGGAAGGCACGGACATCAGGGAAGACACTGACACGTGGACTCTGCTGGCTCTTGAAAGATTGTGCTTCCATTAGCAAGTAAGAAAAGGAGAAAGATGAGTTTGGGTAGTTGGGATGAAATCAGCCGAGGAAGAGTTAAAAAGGCACCTAGCAGAGGCTGGTGGATGTGATGCCTTCAGAGTTTGCTCGTGGATGTTAGATAAGAGCGAAAGCTAGATAAGACAAATGTTACTTTTGTCCTGATGTAATGCTTTATTTCTTTAAGAGTTTAGTACCCTCAAGGAGGGAGTTTTGAACTTTAGTCATGGAGAGGGCTGTTGACTAATCATAATGTGATGACTCATTTCCTTTTTTTCTTCTACAAGGCGTTCACATTTTTGCCACATTTTAGCATGCATTTGAATAAGAAACCTCCCAGCATGCTATATAAAGGACTTCCAAAGACTCAGCCTGTTAGTAAACACAAGTGGAATCACAGAAGGTAAGAGCTACGTATCTCACTGGACAGTTCTGTAGCTGTCATATTTAATGTCAAAATGGGAAATCCCTTATTTTTCTATTAAATGCTATTTAGTTGCTAACTTAAAACCAGTGTTTTCAAGTATCTTTGTGGGAAGAGTATCTGTACTGGGCTTTGTAACTTCAGGTTGGCAGTGAAAGTAAAATATGCAATAGAAATACCATGGAAATCAATAGAATGGAAGTAGAAATGAAAAGGAAATTTAACTACAAATTAAATAAAGCTTAAATTACGAAAGGGGAAGAAATGGAAACTGAAATTCAAAACACAAGTTAATGAAGAGATTAACAGAAATAGAAACTAAAATCTGAAGTTAGTGTGGGGAAAAAGATCTCAAGTCACAAGTATATTCGCATGTTTTTATGATCGTATTAATTTCTGACTCTTTGAAAGGGATCTCCAGTCTTAAAAACATAGGTGATTTGGAAAGAACCAGAAGTAGACATTTTTTATGGCGTTTTAGAATTATTATGATTGTTAAAATAGAACTTAATCCTAGAAAGCTAGATCCAGGGCTGCTTGTATTTGCTAGTTTGTCTCCTAACTTTCTATCTCACCGTATGAATCTGAATAGTGGTTTCAATTTCCCATTCCAAAGATAACCTCCTAGAAATCATAGATGTGATCTGTAGGGCTGTGAATCAGCTTCATTTCTCCTTCACTGCAGTCAGTAACTCTGAAGGGCTCTTTGTGACCTCCTCTGTTATCACTGAGATGGTAATCTTATCATTGTCAAGCATTTAAAAAATGTCCCTTTCCATGTGAATCTTCTCAGCTTTGTAGGCTGAAGTAACCCCAGCGAGGGCTCTGAGGCAGGCATTCTTTGGATTGCACTAACGTTTATCTCCCAGTTTAAATCCCTGGAATTAAACAAAGAAACAAAAATCTTAAAATCTATACTGAGACATATTTCATGCAATTTTTTTCCTTACCTTTACGTTAGTTGAAAAATGTCATGTTTTCATTTTAAATTTCTCCTCAACAAAAAGCTTTCTCTGAAGC
>NW_018365134.1:0-1176 GCF_002078875.1 Numida meleagris
ACGCATTACCTGAGGAGCACTTGGCAACTCACGCAAGCTGAGCAGTGCAGGGAAGGTTGTTGCATCTCTTCTTCTCCTGGCCCAGAAATTGATTTTCCTACCTAGAAAAGAAAAAGGGAAAAAAGGCGTGACATAAAGGAGACATGATACGGACACATCACAGGTAGAAGTGGGAGAGCTCTCGCGGCACAAAGCTCAGGGCTGTAGAAATTAAGGTAGCCTCTAAGATGGTGCTTATAAAACAACAGAGAATCAAAATATGGCCTGGGCTGAAAAGGACCTCAAAGATCATCGAGTTTCAACGCCCCTGCCGTGTGCAGGGTTGCCAACCACCAGAGCAGGCTGCCCAGAGCCACGTCCAGCCTGGCCTTGAATGCCTTCAGGGATCAGAGGGTGGCATTCCCCACCTCCTTGGGCAACCTGTTCCAGCACGTCACCAGCCTCTGAGTGAAGAACTTCCTCCTAATATCCAACCTCCATCTCCCCTGTCTCAGTTTAAAACCATTCCCCCTTGTCCTATTCCTATCCACCATCAAAAACAATTGTTCCCCCTCCTATTTATGTGCTCCCTTCAAGTAATGGAAGGCCACAATGAGGTCTCCACGAGTAACATGAGTTATTGGACATGACACATGAATGACAAGGTTAAATGCAAAACATCAGCACTTCCCATAGAGCACATCACACAGCTGTAGGCTCCACCTGAGAGGTAACAGGTCAGGACGGAAAACCTTTCTCTGTGAACACAGGGACAAGCTACTCTCTTCTACCTGGCCTTCGTTCACAGTGAGGATTCCCTTCAAGAGGGCTGCACAAGGGGCTGCGGGCTCCAGCTGTTCCTCAATTCCACCTGCTGGATACCTGCTGTGCCAAGTCATTCTCCTTTGGGAAAAGCCAGCTAGGTTAACTCCACAACACAGTCAAAGGCCACAGAAGAATGCAGGTGGTTTCACTGAAGGTCTCCAAGGCCACGCACGAGATCCCTCCTGCTGGTAGCTCGCTCAGAACAAGAGCCAAGAGCAGCAAGCCAGCAGCTGCCCAGAGCTGCAAGCCAGCAGCAGCCAAGAGCTGCAAGCCAGCAGCAGCCAAGTGCTGGAAAACTTCAGCTACCAAGACCAGCAAGCCTGCAGCAGCCAAGAGATGCAAGAAAGCAGCAGCCAAGAGCTGCAAGCAAAC
>NW_018365134.1:8221-9376 GCF_002078875.1 Numida meleagris
AGCCAAGAGCTGCAAGCCAGCCCCAGCCAGGTGCTGGAAAACTTCAGCAGCCAAGAGCTGCAAGCCAGAAGCAGCCAAGTACTGCCAGCCAGCACCAGCCACGAAATGCGAACCAGCTCCAGCCACGAGATGCAAGGCAGCACCAGCCAAGAGCTGTAATCCAGAAGCAGCCAAGTGCTACAACCTGTGCACTCACGTAAGACAGCACCATCCAAGAACTGCAAGCCAGACCCAGCCAAGAGCTGGAAAACTTCAACAGCCAAGAGCTGCAAGCCAGCAGCAGCCAAGAGCTGACAGCCAGCACCAGCCACTAGATACAAGTGAGCATCAGCCACGAGCTCCAAGCCAGAAGTAGAAAAGAGCTGCAAGCCAGCAGCAGGCAAGAGCTGCAAGCCAGCAGCAGCCAAGAGCTGCACGCCGGCAGAAGCCAATAGCAGCCAGCCAGCAGCAGCCAAGAGCTGCAAGACAGCCCCAGCCAAGTGCTGGAAAACTTCACCAGCCAAGAGCTACATGCCAGCAGCAGCCAAGAGCTGCAAGCCAGCAGCAGCCAAGAGCTGCAAGTCAGCAGTATACACGAGCTGCCCCCCAGAACTAGCCACGAGATGCAAGCCAGCACCAGCCACGAGATGCAGCCAGCACCAGCCATGAGCTACAAGCCAGCACCAGAGCACTCACGTAAGCCAGCACCATCCGGGAGCTACAAGCCAGCCCCAGCCAAGTGCAGCAAGTAAGCAGCAGCCATAAGCTGCAAGGAAGCAGCAGCCAAGAGCAGCAAGCCAGCATATTTGCACTCACGTAGGGCAACACCATCCAAGAGCAGCAAGCCAGCACCAGAGCACTCAACCAAGCCAGCAGCAGCCAAGAGCTGCCAGCGAGCAGCAGCCAAGAGATGCAAGCCAGCAGCAGCCAAGAGCTGCCAGCCAGCACCAGCCAAGAGATGCAGGCCAGCACCAGCAAAGAGATGCAAGCCAGCACCAGCCAAGAGCTGCAAGCCAGCAGCAGCCAAGAGCTGCAAGCCAGCAGCAGCCAAGTGCTGCAAGCCAGCAGCAGACAACAGCTGCAAGCCAGCACTAGCCAAGAGCTGCAAGCTGGCAGAAGCCAAAAGCTGCAAGCCAGCAGGAGCCAAGAGCTGCAAGCCAGCCCCAGCCAAGAGCT
>NW_018365134.1:10059-13583 GCF_002078875.1 Numida meleagris
AGCTGCAAGCCAGCACCAGCCAAGAGCTGCAAGCTGGCAGAAGCCAAAAGCTGCAAGCCAGCAGGAGCCAAGAGCTGCAAGCCAGCCCCAGCCAGGTGCTGGAAAACTTCAGCAGGCAAGAGCTGCAAGCCAGAAGCAGCCAAGAGCTGCCAGCCAGCACCAGCCAAGAGCTGCAAGCCAGCCCCAGCCATGTGTTGGAGAACTTAACCAGCCAAGAGCTGCAAGCAAGCAGCAGCCATGTGCTGCACGCCAGACCAAGCCAAGAGCTGACAGCCAGCAGCATACACGAGCTGCCCGCCAGAACTAGCCACGAGATGCAAGTTAGCAGCAGCCACGAGATGCAAGCCAGCACCACCCACGACATGCAAGCCAGCACCAGCCATGAGCTACAAGCCAGCATCAGCCAAGAGCTGCCAGCCAGCAGCAGCCAAGAGCTGCAAGCCTGCATCAGCCAAGAGCTGCAAGCCAGCAGCAGCCAAGTGCTGGAAAACTTAAACAGCCAAGAGCTGCAAGCCAGCAGCAGCCAAGATCTGCAAGTCAGCAGCAGCCAAGAGCTGCCAGCCAGCAGCAGCCAAGAGATGCCAGCCAGCAGCAGCCAAGAGCTGCCAGCCAGCACCAGCCAAGAGATGCCAGCCAGCCGCAGCCTCGAGATGCAAGCCAGCAGCACCCAAGAGCTCCAAGCCAGCACCAGAGCACTCACGTAAGCCAGCACCATCCGAGAGCTACAAGCCAGCCCCAGCCAAGAGCTGCAAGCAAGCAGCAGCCATAAGCTGCAAGGAAGCAGCAGCCAAGAGCAGCAAGCCAGCAGCAGCCAAGAGCTGCAAGCAAGCAGCAATGAGCAACAACCCAGCAACAGCCAAGAGCTGCAAGCCAGCTGCAGCCAAGAGCTGCAAGCCAGCAGCAGCCAAGAGCTGCAAGCCAGCAGCAGGCAATAGCTGCAAGCCATCAGCAGCCAAGAGATGCCAGCAAGCAGCAGCTAAGAGGTGCAAGCCAGCTGCATCCAAGAGCTGCAAGCCAGCACCAGCAAAGTCCTGCAAGAAAGCAGCAGCCAAGAGCTTCAAGCCAGCCGCACACAAGAGCTGAAAGCAAGCACCAGCCAAGAGCTGCAAGCCAGCACCCGCCAAGATGTGCAAGACAGCACCAGCGAAGACGTGCAAGACAGCACCAGTGAAGACGTGCAAGACAGCACCAGTGAACTCACCGAAGCCATCAGCAGCCAAGAGCTGCAAGCCAGCAGGAGCCATGAGCTGCAAGCCAGCACCAGGCAAGAGCTGCAAGCTAGCAGCAGCAACGAGCTGCCAGCCAGCACCAGCCAAGAACTGCAAGCCAGCAGCAGCCAAGAGATGCAAGCCAGTAGCATTGCACTCACGTAAGCCAGCACCATCCAAGAGCTGCAAGCCGGCAGCAGCCAAGAGCTGCCAGCCAGCAAAAGCCAAGAGCTGCAAGCCAGCACAAGAGCACTCACACAAGGCAACAGCAGCCATGAGCTGCAAGCCAGCAGCACCCAAGAGCTGAAAGCAGCAACAGCCAAGTGCAGGAAGCCAACACCAGAGCACTCACACGAGCCAGCAGCAGGCAAGAGCTGCAAGCTAGAAGCAGCCACGAGCTGCAAGTCTGCAGCAGCCAAGAGCTGCAAGCCAGCAGCAGCCAAGAGTTTAAAGGCTGAACCTAAGCATTCACCCAAAGCAACATCAGCCAAGATCTGGAGGCCAGCAGCAGCCAAATGTTGCAAGCCAGCAGCAGCCACGAGCTGCAAGCCAGCAGCAGCCACGAGCTGCAAGCCAGCAGCACCCAAGAGCTGCAAGCGGGCAAGCAGCCACGAGCTGCCAGCCAGCAGCAGCCACTAGCTGCCAGCCAGAAGCAAAGAGCAGCAACCCAGCAACAGCCACGAGCTGCAAGCCAGCACCAGCCAACAGCAGCAAGCCAGGACCAGCCAAGATCTGCCCGACAGCAGCAGCCAAGAGCTGCCCGACAGTTGCATCCACGTACTGCAAGCCAGCAGCAGCCATGAGGTGCAAGGCAAGCACCAGCCAAGTGCTGCAAGCCAGCAACAGCCAAGAGCTACAAGACAGCAACTACAAAGAGCTGCCAGCCAGAGCAGGCAAGAGGTGCAAGCAAGCACCATTCAAGAGCTGCAAGTCAGCACAAGCCAGGAGCTACGAGCCCACACCGGAACACTCACACCAGGCAGCATCAGCCAAGAGCTGCCAGCCAGCACCAGACAACAGCTGACAGCCAGCAGCAGCCAGGAGCTGTCAGCCAGCAGCAGCCAAGAGTTGCCAGCCAGCACTAGCCAAGAGCTGCAAGCCAGCCCCAGCCAAGAGCTGAAAGCCAGGGCCAGCCAAGAGCTGCAAGCCAGGACCAGCCAAGAGCTGAAAGCCAGGGCCAGCCAAGAGCTGCAAGCCAGGACCAGCCAAGAGCTGAAAGCCAGGGCCAGCCAAGAGCTGCAAGCGAGGACCAGCCAAGAGCTGCAAGACAGAACCAAAGCAGTCACCCAAGGCAACAGCAGCCAACAGCTGCAAGGCAGCTGCTGCCAACAGCTGCAAGCCAGCAGCAGCCGTGAGCTGCAAGCCAGCAGCAGCCACGAGGTGCAAGCCAGCAGCAGCGACAGGCTGCAAGCCAGCAGCTGCCAACAACTGCAAGCTAGCAGCTGCCAACAACTGCAAGCCAGCAGCAGCCAAGAGCGGCCAGCCAGCAGCAGCCACGAGCTGCAACCAGCAGCAGCCAAGAGATGCCAGCCAGCAGCGGCCAAGAGCAGCCAGCCAGCAGCAGCCACGAAATGCGAGCCAGCAGCAGCCAAGAGGTGCAAGCCAGCAGCATCCAAGACCTAGAAGCCAGCAGCAGCCAAGAGCAAGAAGCCAGCACCAGAGCACTCACACAAGGCGGCAGCATCCAAGTGCTTGAAGCCAGGAGCAGCCAAGAGCTGCCAGCCAGCAGCAGCCAAGAGCTGCCAGCCAGCAGCAGCCAAGAGCGGCCAGCCAGCAGCAGCCATGAGCTGGAAGCCAGCACAGAGTACTCACACAAGGCTACAGCAGCCAAGAGCTGCAAGCCAGCACCAGCCAAAAGCTGCAAGCCAGCAGCAGCCATGAGCTGCAAGCCAGCACCACGGCACTCATACAAGGCAGCAGCAGCCAAGAGCTGCAAGCCAGCACCAGCCAAGAGCTGCAAGCCAGCACCAGCCAAGAGCTGCAAGCCTGCAGCAGAGCACTCAGGCAAGCCAGCACCAGAGCACTGACCCAGACCACCAGTTGCCTAGAGCTGCAAGGGCAGCTCTTATGACCCACGTAGGGGCAGAGGCTGGGGCAGGGGCAAGCGCAACTCTAATGACCTAGGCAGTGGCAGGGGGAGGGGTAGGGTTAAGGGCAGTACTTACGTCACCGGGAAGGGAAGGGTCAGGGCAGCTCTTATGACCCTGGCAGGTGCAGCTCTTACGACCCATGCAGGGGCAGGGGCAAGGGCAAGGGCAGCTCTTATGTCCCAGGCAGGGGCATGGGCATTGGCAGGGGCAAGGGTAGCTCTTATGA
>NW_018365135.1:0-7040 GCF_002078875.1 Numida meleagris
GCCTTTGCTCCAGGCCCCTCACCAGCTTCGTCGCCCTCCTCTGAACACGCTCCAGGCCCTCAATGTCTTTCTTGCAGTGAGGGGCCCAAAACCGAACACAGTACTCGAGGTGCGGCCTCACCAGCGCTGAGTTTGATTGATCCTCTAGTATTGACCAACCAGGTGGCTTCTGCTAAATCCTTCTCCCAGTGCTTAAATGTTCCGCTACCCATTGCTTTCAACACAGTTTTTAGCAACCCATTGTACCGTTCGATTTTACCAGAAGCTGGTGCAGGATAAGCGATATAATAGATCCACTCAATGCCATGATGTTTGGCCCAATCAAGGAAGTTTCTGAAATGAGTCCCATTATCTGACTCAATTCTTTCCGGAGTGCCATGTCACCACAGGACTTGTTTCTTGAGGCCTGATATGGTATTTCAGGCAGTAGCATGCGGTACTGGAAATGTTTCGAGCCCCCCAGTGGTTGCCTCCACCATGGTGAGCACATAATGCTTACCATCGCGGCTTCGTGGCAAGGTGATATAATCAACCTGCCACGCCTCCCCATATTTATACCTTTGCCATCGCCCTTTCCCCCACAAAGGTTTCATCCTTTTAGCTTGTTTAACTGCGCCGCATGTGTCACAAATCATGAATAACCTGTGTAATAGTGTCCATAGTTAAGTCCACCCCTCGGTCTCTAGCCCACTTACACGTCGCATCTCTTCCTTGATGGCCCGAGGTCTCATGGGCCCACCGAGCTAGAAACAGTTCGCCCTTGTTTTGCCAGTCCAAGTCTATTTGAGCCACCTCAATTTTGGCGGCTCATCTACTCATCTACTCATCTGACCATCTACCTGATGGTTAATTTGCTGTTCTTCAGTTGCTTGACTCTTGGGCACATGAGCATCTACATGATGCACCTTTGCAACCACATTCTTTGTTCAGGCAGCAATGTCTTTCCACAGTTCAGCAGCCCAGATAGGTTTACCCCTTCGTTGCCAGTTATTTTGTTTCCACTGCTGCAAACACCCCCATAAGGCATTTGCCACCATCCATGAGTCAGTATAAAGAGAAAGCACTGGCCAGCTCTCCCATTCAGCAATATCTAAGGCCAGCTGGACAGCCTTTAGCTCTGCAAATTGGCTGGATTCTCCTTTTCCTTCGGTGGCTGCTGCAACTTGTCGTGTAGCGCTCCACACAGCAGATTTCCATCTGCGATGCTTCCCTAAAATACAACAGGATCCATCTGTGAACAGGGCAAATTTCTTTTCATTTTCTGGTAATTTGTTGTACGGTGGGGCCTCTTTGGCACGTGATACCTCTTCTGCTGACAATGTTCCAAACCTTTTACCTTCAGGCCAGTCTATGATCACTTCTAAGATGCCTGGACAACTGAGATTCCCCATCTGAGCTCGCTGAGTAATCAACACAGTCCACTTACTCCAAGTGGCATCAGTAGCATGATGGGTGGGGGGAACCTTTCCCTTAAACATCCAGTTGAGCACCGGCAGTCGAGGGGCTAGAAGGAGCTGTGTTTCAGTACCAATTACTTCGGAAGCAGCTTGAACCCCCTCATACGCAGCTAAGATCTTCTTCTCAGTTGGAGTGTAGCCCTCTTTGGACCCCTTGTACACTCGACTCCAGAATCCCAGGGGTCGGCCTCGGGTCTCTCCTGAGGCGCTTTGCCACAAACTCCAGGTGGGACCTTTCCCTCCAGCAGCAGTGTAGAGGATGTTCTTGACATCCTGTCCCATCTGTACTGGCCCCAGGGCCACCGCATGGGCTATCTCCTGTTTAATTTGCTCAAAAGCCTGCTGCTGCTCAGGACCCCACGAAAAATGATTCTTCTTCCGTGTCACCTGATAAAGGGGGCTCACAATGAGGCTATAGTTTGGAACGTGCATTCTGAAAGAGCCCGCTACACCCAAAAAAGATTGCGTCTCTTTCTTGCTAGTGGGTGGAAACATAGCAGTAATTTTGCTGATCACATCTGCTGGGATGTGACAACGCCTATCTTGCCACTTTATACCTAGGAACTGAATTTCCTGTGCAGGCCCTTTCACTTTGTTCCGCTTAATAGTGAAACCAGCTTGCAGAAGGATTTGGATGATTCTCTCTCCTTCCTTGAAAACTTCCTCTGCTGTACTGCCCCACACAATAATATCATCAATGTACTGCAGGTGCTCGGGAGCACCGCCCTGTTCCAGTGCAGATTGCATCAACCCATGGCAGGTGGTTGGGCTGTGTTTCCACCCCTGGGGCAAAAGGTTCCAGGTATACTGAATGCCCCTCCAGGTGAAAGCAAACTGTGGCCTGCATTCTGTGGCCAAAGGAATGGAGAAGAAGGCATTAGTCATTATTAGTCAATTAGTCATTATTAGTCAGTGGTGGCGTACCACTTGGCTGCTTTTGACTCCAGTTCATACTGGAGTTCTAGCACGTCCGGCACAGCAGCACTCAGTGGGGTGTGACTTCATTCAGGCCGCGGTAGTCTACCGTCAGCCTCCATTCTCCACTGGCTTTACGCACTGGCCATATGGGGCTGTTAAAAGGTGAGTGAGTTTTGCTGATCACTCCCTGGCTCTCTAGTTGATGAATCAATTATGAATGGGGAGCCAGGAATCCCTGTTGGTGTGGTACTGCCATCTGTCACCATTTTTGTGGCAATCGGTACCTGTTGCTCTTTCACTTGTAGCAGCCTCACCACAGACGAATCTTCTCACAGGCCAGGCAAAACAGACAGCTGCTTAATGTTGTCTGTGTCTATGGCAGCTATTCCAAAGGCCCATCGATACCCTTTGGGATCCTTGAAATGTCCCCTTCTGAGGTAATCAATACCAAGTATACACGGAGCCCCCGGGCCAGTCACAATAGGATGTTTTTCCCAGTCTTTACTAGTGAGGCTTATTTCTGCCTCCAGCACAGTCAATTCTTGAGAGCCCCCAGTCACTCCAGAAATATAAATCAAATCTGTCCCTTCATGACTCGAGGGCATTAGAGTGTACTGCGCACCAGTGTCCACCAGTGCCTTATATTTCTGTGGGTCTGAAGTGCCAGGCCACTGAATCCACACAGTCCAATAAACTCTATTATCCCTTTCCCTCCCCTGACTGAGGGCAATTTCCCCTGACTTCAGCAATTTCATCGGTGGTTAATCTGCGTTGTAATTCTCTCACCCGTGCTCATAGTACAGTAGTGGGTTTCTTATGCCATTTCTTCATGTCTTCTCCATGCTCGCGTAAGTAACTCCACAAGGTGGCACGTGCCATAGATCTACCACCGTCATTTTAGGCTGGACATTAGGAAATACTACTTTTCTGAAAGAGTGGTCAGGCGCTGGAACGGGCTGCCCAGGGAGGTGGTTGAGTCACCATTCCTGCAGGTGTTCAAGAAACGTTTAGATATAGCGTTGGGAGACATAGTTTAGTGGGGTTGTTGGTGGTAGGTGGATGGTTGGACTAGGTGATCTTGTAGGTCTTTTCCAACCTAGCTAATTCTATGATTCTATGATTCTATGATTTGCTTCAGCATGAAGGCGTTTGCCTTTGATAGCTGAGATTTTTGATGATACAGGTGAGGAGGAGAGTTCATCGCCTTTAATTAGTTTGATCAGCTCCTTCAGCAGACTCCTTTAATCATCCTGATCTTCATCAGGTGCTTCTGATACTGCCACAAGTTCATCACAATTCATCAAGAGGGACAAATCCTCCACTACACCATCCTGTTTCTTCTCCATTTTATCCAGTCTTTCTGTTACTTTTGAGATGGCTGAAATAGAAGCGTGGGGTGGGGCAAATTTTTGCTCAAAGTTTTGAAGTGTAATATTTGGTTCAAAAACCAGGGGTCTTCTCTGTTGGTCCTCGTATCTATCAAACGTGACTACTAGTGTACTGGCATACCTTTCTGGTGCTGTTTTGGTGAGTTTTCGCCATATATCTGGCATACTTATAACTCTCTCAGGATCACGGTCCTGGCATGAATTGTTAGGAACAAACATGGGGTCATACAGCATTTCCACCACGGCTATTTCTCTCAAATACTGAATACCCTTTTCAACAGTGTTCCACTTTCTCATCTCAGGCTCCAGATCATCTTTGAAGGGATATCTTTCCTTCATGGCTAATAAAACTCATTCCCAAAGGGTGGCAGCTCTGTGCAGATATCTACTAATCTCTCTGTCAATGGCTGAGTCCCTGGCGATGCTTCCTAGTTGGCAAGCTTCGTTACCATTAAGAAACACACTGCTGGCCCCGTTGTCCCAACAACGAAGCATCCAGGTGACAATGGTTTCCTGCAGGTGCCGTGTAAACTCCTTTCTTGAGCCTTGGATTTCAGTCATTTTCAGCGGTCGGCGAACAGTTGTAAAAGTGACTTCCTCCTCCTCGCTCTCCCCTCCGTGTCTGTTTTTTCTGTTGCCTTTCTTGGTGACGGTGGTTTTGGGGAGGGCCCCTCGCCTGGATCTTCCTCTGCTTCCTCCGCTTCTTCCTTCTGTTCTAGCCACAAGGACACCCGTTTCCATTTCTGTCCTTCCACAGGGGCAGCTGGCACCAATACTGGTGCCTCCTGTGGTTGTTCAGGTTTGGCTTGGAGACTTCCCCCTCTGGTACAGTTCTCAGCTTGGAAACTCACTCTCTCCAGAACAGTACTATATAGAGCTCGATAAGCACAAGACAAGCCCCAAATAAGTCGTGCCTCCTCAGATCTGCCTAAGCCACACCATCCCTGACTCAAATACTCACTGAGCTTCTTGGGATCCCGCAGGTGTTCAAGAGTAAAATCCAATGACACCGCCACTCTCAGCCCCGGCTCCGCCACACCGCCTCAGCGCCGCCGCGCCTCACGGCCACCCTCCCTTTCCCAGCGGCTCTCGCCGCGCTCTTTTGCCGCCCTTCTACCTTTCCTCGCTGCGGGCCTCCGCTAGCGAGCCGATCCGCACGGGATCTCGGCAGAACCGGCCCGGCTGAGGATCCCTCCCCAGCGTGCCCTGGCTGCTTCCCGGCGTGCTGCACGACCCGCGGCACCTCCCCGTGTACTCTGGGGGACGCTGCGTTGCCTCCCTGGCACGTGGGCTCCCGCTCGGGATGTGCTCTCTCCCCCCGGGGCACGGCTGTCTGTGGCCACCTCACAGCCCCCGATGCCTCTTTTCCCCCGGCCCGGCGCCCTCCCTTCTCCCCAGGCGCCTGCCCCCCAACCCCGCACAGCAGCACTCTCCTGCACCAACGCCTTTCGTGCTGCCGCTGTCCCGGACCCACTGCCACCAAAGTGAAGTGACACACGCTGCGGCAATGATGATTTTATTCATCTCATGCATGCCAGAAAACGGGTGGTGATCGAGGAGCTGGATGAGGAGGCTGCAGAGGATCTCTTCCTCGCCCCTCTGCCTTTTGGCGTCTTCCCCCTCAACGGCAGGCTCCGGGTTGATTGCATGCGGCGGACCTGAGGCTTCTCCTTTGTGTGCTTCTTTAGATCCTCAGTCAGGGGGAGCATTTTGGAAACATTTTTGTCCTCCTCTTCCAGGATCTGTGTTCCCAAGGAAGCTGAGGCCGTCAGTCTCCTTCCCTGCAAGTGACAGAGCATGGGCACAGTGAAAGGGATGCAGGCTCGTTTTGCAGAGCATCACCCTGCAGGGCTCTGATTTGCACGTAGCAATCCCAGCCTCACAGGATGGCTTGGGGCAGCCCATGGGGCTCACACCACCTCCGGCAGGCCCCGTGTCATGCGGGGCTCTCCCACTGTGTGACAGCCCCGTGGCTGGGCAAGTAGCTCTCCCTGGGGAGAGCTAATGGGCCGCTGGGGGTCTGCTTTCCTTGGAAGTCTTCAAGCATATGGCCTTTATAGTTCCCTGCACCCCAGCCACGGTAGCCTCCCTGCACAATGCATCTCGATTGCTCACCTGTCCCCAAAGACTTCGGACTCTTCTCCAGAGGCCGTGGGCAATCCTCGGCAGGCAGAGAATGCAGATCTGTATCAAGGCTCGTACGAAGAGGTGCGTTACCAATTCTTGAGCAAGGTTGTTCCAAAGGTGGCCCAGGATGCCAGGCAAGATGTCGGCCTTCGGCTTGGGGTCCAGGGACGGCTGCTTTGGGACCTCTGGAACAACAACATTGCTGTCCCTGTACCTGACCCATGTGAGATAGATGGCAACGCGAGGACCATATCCAGCAAATGGACGCATGGTCAGAGCGATGGTCTGGAAGAGAGATGGGCTCTTGCTCTCCACGGGATGCTGCTCTTCGGGAACCACCTGGTCTTTGTTCCCATCCATATTCCTGACAGGGCAGTCTGTTAGGCCCAACCAGCAGAGCCAGCTGGAGGTCTGGCTCTTGGTCCCATCTGCATGGTGCTGTTCGGGAAGCACCTGATTTTTGTTCCCGTCCTCATTCCTGACGGGGCAAGTGGATAGGCCAAACCAGCATGGCCATGTAGAGGACTGGCTCTTGGCCTCATCTGGACGCTGGTCTTCAGGATGCACCTGATTTTTGATCCCATCCTCCTTCTGGACAGGACAGTCTCTTAGGCCAAACCAGCATGGCCATGTTGAGGGCTGGCTCTTGGTCGTTTCTAGATGCTGCTCCTCGGGAAGGACCAGCTTTTTGTCCCCCTTCCTGACCAAGCTGAGACAGCCGGCACAGCCAGGGCCATGTCCAGCAAGTGGAGACATGGTCAGAGCGATGGCCAGGAAGAGAGTCAGGATCAGCTTCATCCTGTTCTCTCCCAAAGAAAAATCTCAACACACAAGTGGCTGTCACCCAGAGCAGAGCTCCAGCAATGACCACCAGGACAGAGCGGCTGCCCCACGTGTCTGAGCTGGGTGAGGCAGCCAACGTGACTTGACAAAGACTGATGTCATGCCCCTCTCTGTGATGTCACAATGCCTTTCCTCTGCACCAGCCATAGGATTCTCAGCATGGCCTGGCCGCAATGTACCGGCCTTCTATGACAGTGTTACCTCATCAATGGACAGGGGAAGAGCCAGTGTTGTCATTTATGTGGACTTCAGCAAGGCCTTTGACACAATACCCCAAAACATCCTTCTCTCCAAATTGGATAGATAC
>NW_018365136.1:0-1763 GCF_002078875.1 Numida meleagris
GGGGGGGGGGGGACGGGACACAGAGGTGGAGATGGGAACCGGGGATAGGGATGGAGATGGGGACGGGGATGGAGGTGGGGACGGGGATGGAGGTGGGGACGGGGATGCTGGCGCAGGGGTTGCGTTGTAGCCGCTGCGAGATTCAATTACAGAGGAATTAAAAGGTAGTAAGATTCAATTAACGTCAATCAGAGACGGATTAGAGAAGGGAGACGCTGTCCAAATGGGTCGGGTGGGTTTTGGTGGGGTTGCACGTGGGGCTGATAAAGGAGCCGGGGGGACGCAGCGGGGTTTCGACCCCAAATGGTACAGCTGGCACTGAGACCCCCACACCCCACGCCGTGTCCCCGTGTCCCCCCATCCTCGTGTCACATCCCGGAGTCCCCATCCCCGCCGCCTGCCTCTGGCCGCTTTAGCGTTAAGCGAAGGGGAAGGAGGAGAGGAAAATAGAAGAGGGCATTGAGTGACTTCAAACACGGAGCGGAAGCGGCTCCTCCTGCCAAGATGCTTTCAGAGCGCGCGGCTCGCGCCGTGCCGGGCAGCGCTGTCGTGCTGCGGTAATCGCGGCGGAGCAACCTCATAAATTGTGGATGGCAACGGGGACCCTCTCTAGCAAATACCACTCTGCTGGCTGCGAGCTGCGGGCGAGAGCGCTGCCGGGCTGGGATTGTGCCCGCGTCCCCATCCCGCTGCCCGTCGTGTGACGTGGGGACACGGCGCGAGCTGCCTGAGGGCGTCCCCAAAACACGGAGAGCCCCATCCCAGCGCCTGTCCCCGCTCCCTTTTCGGGAAGGGTTTGGGGCTGCAGGTGCCACCCCGCGCTGGGGCTCGTTGGGGGCTGTGTCCTTGAGGCCACCGCCACCGGGCCAAGTCCCTGCCCAGCTTTAGCAAAAAGCCCCAAATTGGCGGAGCTGAAAATAGCTCCCGCTCGGCAGATGGGGCGGGTGGATGGGGAAGTGCCAGCCTCGATCACGTCTCCGTCGCCGCGTCCCCGCCAGGCACAGCACCCGCCCGGGCAGGATGGCACCCGCGGGCCATGGTCACATCCCCGGTCTGGGGACGCGGTGACATCGCTCGGGGCTCAGCTCAGCCTCAGCTTCTGTTTCCCCGGCAGTGTGGCCTCAGCGCTGTGCGGGGCATTTCGGGGCCGGCTGCAGCGCTTGCGCTTTTTTCCATCCCATTGCCTCGTGCTGGGTGACAAGTGGCTGCGGGCGGTGACAGCGCGGTGACAGCACGAGGGAGAGGGGACAGGGATGGAGATGGGGTCAGGGATGGGGATGGAGTCAGGGCTGGGGACAAGGATGGAGAGGGGGTCAGGGATGGGGATGAGGACAGGAATGGGGACAAGGATGGAGAGGGGGTCAGGGATGGGAATGGGGACAAGGATGGGGACAAGGACAAGGATGGAGATGGAGTCAGGGCTGGGGACAAGGATAGAGATGGGGACAGGGATGGGGATGGGGACAGGGATGGGGACAAGGACAAGGATGGAGACCGAGTCAGGGATGGGGATGGAGTCAGGGCTGGGGACAAGGATAGAGAGGGGGACAGGGATGGGAATGGGGGCAGGGATGGGGATGGGGACAAGGATGGGAACAAGGACAAGGATGGGGATGGAGTCAGGGATGGGGATGGAGTCAGGGCTGGGGACAAGGATAGAGAGGGGGACAGGGATGGGGATGAGGACAAGGATGGGGACAGGGATGGGGACAAGGATGGAGAGGGGGTCAGGGATGGGGACAAGGACAAGAATGGAGACGGAG
>NW_018365136.1:4673-6383 GCF_002078875.1 Numida meleagris
CCCTGACTTTTGTGTCTTGTTAAAAAAAAAAAAAAAAAAAAAAAAAAAAAAAAAAAAAAAAAAAAAAAAAAAATAGAAGATAAGATGCCGGAGCCGCAGCGGAAATGTTGCATGAATGGGGTTTTGGGGCGGATTTCTTGCTTTTCTTAATTTTTTTTTTTTTTTTCTTCCCTTGGCATTGAAATTCCCATTAGAAAGGAGGGTGATAAAAGGCAAGCAAGCGGGAGATGTGGCTGGGATACTGAGCAGCACGTTCTGCCTGCCCCACGGCCCCCACGCAGGGACCCCCCGGCATAAAAAGTGGCACGGGGTGGGGGGACTGGGGGGCTGGGGGACACCTGCACCTCTGCTGAGCTCAGAGGGTTCCTCTGCATCCTCTCCCCCAAGGCTGAGGCCAAGATGGGGCAGGGCTGGAAGGTCCCAGGTGGGGGTACCCAGATAGGGGGTCTCAAGTGGGGGTCCCAGGTATGGGGTCCCAGGCGGGAGGTCCCCATCACCGCAGCCACTCCTCCTCCCGTTGCTGCCCATCCTATAGCCACGCAGCTCCACCAGACACGCAGTTCCCATTTGCATCATCGCAGCCAGCTCCCCAGGGCGGTTTGCAAACAGCCAGGCCCTTTCAAGCACATCCACTTCTGCAAGCCCAGTGAGAACCCGTCCCACCCTGAGCCCCCCCCCCCCCCCCCCCCAGTTCCCTTCCTGGCACCTTCTCTTTTCCCCAAGAACCAGCCCTAATAAATCAGAATTTCCGCTCCCCCACCCCACGGGAAGGTCTCTGACGTCCCCGCCTGCAGCTCGTCCCCTGTCCCTCTCTGCAGTCCCCCCCGAGGACCCCACCATCGACGGAGCCCCCGAGATCCTGCTGCGTGCGGGGACTCCCTACAACCTGACGTGCCGGGCACGCAGCGCCAAACCGGCTGCCACCATCGTCTGGTACCGTGATGGGCTGCAGCAGGACGGAGCCGTCACCACCACGGTACTGCCGTCCCCTCGGCCCCCACCATGTCCCTACACGGAACCAGAGCTGACGGGGAATGTCCCCTTGTCACTGGCAGGAGGTGCTGGCTGACGGCAAGCGGGAGACGACCACCAGCCTGCTGGCCATCAACCCCACCGACCTGGACATCGGGCGCGTCTTCTCCTGCCGCAGCACCAACGATGCCATCCCCGCCGGGAAGGAAACCTTTGTCAAGCTCAACGTGCACCGTGAGTCCAGCATGGGCACGGAGGGGACGATGCTGGGTGGCAGGCAGGTGGCACCGGGGCAGAGGGATTTGCTGTCGGGGTGTTGTGGGGTACCATGGAGACCCCAGCCCCGTGGTGCTGAGCTGGTGGATGCTCACCGCGCTGCAGGCGGGGCCGGGCGGGCACGGCGTGGTGAACACCGACCTCCAGTGGTGGCTGTGGGAAGGCACTGCCCCGTAGGGCCGGCGCTGTGCGGGGATGCTGGGTGCTGGCATCTGTAGAGGGGACTGGGTACCCAAATCTATGGGGGATTAATGGGTACTCCGTTATGATTGGGGATGCTGGGTGCCTACATCCATCAGGGATGCTGGGTGCCCGCTTCTAGAAGGGATGCTGGGCACCCAGATCTAGCATGGATAATGGGTACACACACCAGACAGGGATGCTGGGCACCTGGATCTAGCATGGATAACAGGTACACGCATCAGACAGGGATGCTGGATGCCCAGATCTAGCATGGATAAC
>NW_018365136.1:7251-7380 GCF_002078875.1 Numida meleagris
GATCTAGCATGGATAACAGGTACACGCATCAGACAGGGATGCTGGATGCCCAGATCTAGCATGGATAACGGGTACACACATCAGATAGGGATGCTGGATGCCCAGATCTAGCATGGATAACAGGTACAC
>NW_018365137.1:0-2269 GCF_002078875.1 Numida meleagris
ACCAAGATGATCAGAGGGCTGGAGCACCTCTCCTATGAAGAAAGGTTGAGGGAAGTGGGCTTGTTTAGCTTGGAGAAGAGAAGGCTCTGGGGAGAACTCATTGTGGCCTTCCAATACGTGAAGGGAGCGTATAAACAGGAGGGGAAGTGATTGTTTACGAGGGCAGACAGTGATAGGGTAAGGGGGAATGGTTTTAAATTAACACAGGGGAGAATTAGGTTAGATATTAGGAGGAGATTTTTCACTCAGAGGATGGTGACGCACTGGAACAGGTTGCCCAAGGAGGTTGTGGATGCCCCAGCCCTGGAGGCATTCAAGGTCAGGCAGGATGTGGCTCTGGGCAGCCCCGTCTAGTGGATGGCAACCTTGCTCTCAGCAGGGAGGTTGAAACTAGATCATCTTTATCATTTTTGATGTTCTTTTCAACCCAGGACATTCTATGATTCTATGATTAATGCTTCTGAGAAACTGGAATACATCCTCTTTAATCTTCTGCTTCCTTCTTCCTCAGAGAGAAAATCTTGTCTACACCTGATTGAGACCTTGTCAAAGGAAGGAAGGATTTCATGTAATGCAACACTCTCATTTCCAAAAAAAGAACATTGGCCAGAAATGGAAGACATGAACCACAACCATCCAGGAAGTATAGGCCTGAGATCATGAAAATCACAATGAAGGAAATCCGCTTCACAGGGATTCCAGAAACTAGAGATGGATAAATGAGGCTTCACAATGGGATTAATTTGTGATTCTAGCTCTAATGAATATTTCCACAAAGAATTTGTGTGAAACCTTCATTACTGTGGGAGTATTGCTGCCTCTAACGACAAGGAAATGAGAACTGTCGTGTAAATGGCACAGAACTTAGCACAGGTATGAAATCAAACCATACCCTTCTCCAAACCACACTAACCACCTATTTCCTAGTTTCAACACCAGCCCCTCACCCTCTGCTCTCAACATTCACAGACTTTACTTGAATGATCATCAACAGCAGCATTTGGCACTAACTTGACCACACAGAACATTTCATTCAGTGACATTGTACAGAAAGTTATGAGTATAAAATTCTTCCTATTGACAGCTCTAAATATTCAAGGCACATATGGAAACAGCTCCACCATTGGACATTCATAAATAATACACCAGTCTAGAAAAGGTTATCAACTACACTGGATCCAAATTAAGAATTTTTAAAGAAACAAGGTAAAAATATTAAACCTACCAAAGTGGTGAACAGCATTGTCGCTGTAGGGATATCGCTCTTGAATCAGCACAAACATTATGAAAATAGACACTGAAGTGATAAAGTTATTACATGGCAGAAGCCATAGAAAGTGTTAGCAAAGATACGCACACTTCTATTATCAGGTCATCAAGACACAGATAAAAGACTGAGAAACAGCAAAACACATCCCCTGTTTTCCTCACACGCCATTCACACACAGCATCCCAGAGCAATTGGTGAACACTACCAACTGTAAAGATTGTGTTTGATTGTGAAAAGAAGCAAATAGATATCACCAAAGGACCATTTGCTCATTCGATTCACAGTACGCGTTGATAAAACCCACCACTAGCAACGAGAAGTGTGTACTGATACAGAATTCCAAATAACAAGAAAGCAATCTACAGACAGAGAACAAAACAACTTCTAGGCGCACTAGGGATGCCAGGATCAAAAGTGTGTGCAAACTGGGGAGGTCGGGAACAAACGGGCGTTGAAGTTAGGGATATGAGGACGAGACTTATGCAGCCAGCAGCCCCGCCGGCAAAGAAAGCCTGGAAGAAAACAGGAGAGGGGACGCGCGATACTTGCGAAAGTCAAAGCCACCAGCGAGAGGCGAGCGGAGAGGAAGGCAGTCGGGAGCTGCCGTGGGCCAGCTATAACGAACCGCTTAAAGTAACACGTCCCGATATTCTCATCCGACAAGTGAGTCGGGTCACCTGCTGCTGTAGTTGACAGCACAGAACGATGCGGAACGAGCTGTGAGGGGGCCGAGAAAGGACAATCACATTACACAGCGCGGAAAGAATATCACCACACGCCGGGTAGTGCCATCCCATTTGAAACAGTGCCCAGCAGAGAGCGGAACAACAATCTAGAAATAAGACACGTTAACACCAAACATCTGAGCGAATGAGGATAAAAGAGAGAAAAGGGGAAACGCGACAGGGGACCGGGAAAGCGCCGAGCGAGAGGCGAGGGGGAAGGAAGGAACTGGGGAGCCGGCGCTCTCGGAGCACTCACCGTGAGGCCGTCGGGCTC
>NW_018365137.1:4584-7207 GCF_002078875.1 Numida meleagris
ACGCCGCCTCCCACGCCGCCACCAACACGCAGCACAGCAGCGCCCGCTGCCTCCGGCCACACCGCCCTTCTCTCGCCGCGCACATCTCCCGCACGGCCCCGCCGCCACCGCTCCCACGCCGCCACCTCACACTCGCCGCTGCCGCGCCGCTCCGCCTGCCGACTCTTCTCCCGCTTCTCTCTCGCCTTCTTCTCCCGCTACGGCTCCGCGGCCGCTGCCGACCGCTCACGCCGCCCCTCCGCCTCGCTGCAGCACCGCTCCGCACCGCGGGGCCGCTCACTCGCTCGCAGCCCGCCCGGACGCCGACCCAGACAGCGAGCGAGCGAGCCGGGCCGCAGCGGGCGGGGCTGGCTGCAGCGCTCCGCTCCTTCCTCTCCTCCGTGGTGAACAGCGGCGCCCGCAGCCGCCGCCCGGCACTGCACGCACGGCTCCATCCAGCGCCGCCGCTGCCTCCAACGCGGGAATCTGGAAATAATGCTTTGTCCACCTCCCTCCTCCAATCCTTATTCTCTTCAGTGAGACAGCATAATTCTACTCTGCAGTGTGGTTTCGATCAGAGCAAAAGTGCAGAGTTCCCCTGCAGTTCGTTTGTTCTAGCACTGAGTAAGGGGAATCTTTATTCTTTCTCCAACTACTTGTGTGTCTTATCTCCGTTTCGTAGGAGGACTATCTCCTTCCGGAATTCCATTGCACTTCCTCTTTCAGGAAATGCTCTGCAGCTTTCCAACACTGTACAAGCCACAAAGTCAATGTACATTTGTGATTTCTGTAGTTTCAGTGTCAACAGCCCAGACAAAACCATTCCACTGTCTCCATGACACACAGGAAAGGGATGTCATGTGTCATGTACGTATCCAAGTACAACAGGAAATAGAGTTTCCAAACCAAACCATTGCTCCCTGTCGTGGTTATTAATGTGGTTTTTCTGCAACCCTGGTTGCATCACGGTCCTGTACGGTTTGGAGGACACTACTGCAGTGTATACTTGCATCTGCTTTAAGAAGTCATCTCCCAGAAAACTTGGAAATCACTGACAGTTCAAGCTGCATCTTCTTTTGCTTTTTGTAAGCAGTCTCTTCTTGGAGGGGACAAAAGAATTATTTCTTCTTCAAGGTCATCATGATCATGGAGATAGCAATGTGCTCTTCTTGGATTTGTTATTTCCAACACATACCGAGGAGAATCCTTATTTTTAATTCCAACTTAAAATACTTCTGAGTATTATCTCATGTTTGGAGATGCAGCGTCTCCACCACGAACTCCTTTGATTATTCTTGCAGTTGTTCTGCAGTTAACTTTTCCTCTGCTTTCCAGCACTGTACAATCACCTATGTGCGACATTCTAGAACACGTGGTTTCTGTTGTTGTTTCAATGTCAGCAGACTACAATAAGCCATTCCCCTGTATCCAGAACACATCATAAAGGGACCCTCCCAGGCACTTTCCACAGAACATCACAAAGACGAATTTCTAATCCATGTATTTCCCCCATGTCGCACTAGACGAGGAGCCAGGAGTTCCCCTGAGCCCTCTGAGATGGCAGACTCTGTGCCTCCATCCTTCAAGAAATGAGAACAACCCACAAGAGGTGGCCACGAGCATTGCAGACAAGTCTGTATCACATCCCCATGTATCTAGCATGCCACAGGGCTTTAAGAATTCATGGATGTATGCATTGCTGGATGACTTTTTGTGACCTCTTGATTGCAACAGTGGGTAGAAGAGCATGGTTGTGCTCTCCAAAACTCCTTCCTGCAAACCACTACCTCGGTACTATCTCAGATTCAAATTATAAAGAAACAGCTGGTCCATGTGAGGGGAACTACTGTGGTGCACTGTTGCATTGACACAACTTTGCCTTACAAAGCTATCTCACACTGCACTTGGAAGTTAATGAAAATTCGAGCTGCATTTTCACGTGTCATAATTTTAAATCCAGTGGTAGTGGTTGAAGGCTCATATAAACAAGATCGTCTTTCAGGATTGCTATGACATGAAAGAAACGGGCTTAGTGACAAAGACACAGACCTTGACACAACACTTGTAATCAAAACGTGCTACAGCCAAATTCACTGATGACCCATCAATCTTCCTATTTCAAGGGCAGCCTTTTCCTCTTGTACTGCCTGTGAACCTCTAAGTTGCAAGAAGAACACTCTCTGACCAATGGAAAACTAAGACATGTACAGGTGAGCACAGGAGTGACAGAGAAATAATTTCTGTCCTTCTTTGTCTGGGCAGTCTGCACCCATCAGTTCCCGCCAACATAACAGCACTGCATACTTAAAAAATATGCCATGGCACTTGGTGTGAAGGAAACCTTGTCCCATCAAATACATGATTGCAGGCGTACATGCAGGTGTAATATGACAGCACTTTATGGGGTCTGGTATGGCCCTACATCAGAGTTTGCAGGGGACATCTTCACACTTCAACACTCTTCCACACATCTTCGCCCTCAGCATCGCAGAAGTCAGAGCCTCCAGCTGCATTCCATGTCTTTCACTTCTCAGACCTGCTCTACATACACAGTTTTTGCCAAATACACGATACTGGGAGAACCAACGCAGCCGCTAGGGAAAAGGAAGCAGAATCATAGCAGAAATGGTGCAGGCATGGGCAC
>NW_018365138.1:0-1758 GCF_002078875.1 Numida meleagris
GCACGGAGCTGTGGGGCACGAAGATGTGGGGCACGGAGATGCGGGACATGGAGATGCAGGACACAGAGCTGTGGGGCACGGAGCTGTGGGGCACGGAGCTGTGGGGCACAGTGCTATGGGGCACGGCGCTGTGGGGCACGGAGCTGTGGGGCACGGACCTGTGGAGCACGGAGCTGTGGGGCACGGCGCTGGGGGGCACGGCGCTGTGGGGCACGGCGCTGTGGGGCACAGAGCTGTGGGGCACGGCGCTGTGGGGCACAGAGCTGTGGGGCACAGCGCTATGGGGCACGGAGCTGTGGGGCACGGAGCTGTGGGGCACGGAGATGCGGGACACGGAGATGCAGGACACAGAGCTGTGGGGTACGGAGCTGTGGGGCACAGTGCTATGGGGCACAGAGCTGTGGGGCACGGAGCTGTGGGGCACGGAGCTGTGGAGCACGGAGCTGTGGGGCACGGCGCTGGGGGGCACGGAGCTGTGGGGCACGGCGCTGGGGGGCACGGAGCTGTGGGGCACAGCGCTACGGGGCACGGAGCTGTGGGGCACGGAGCTGTGGGGCACAGCGCTATGGGGCATGGAGCTATGGGGCACGGAGATGCGGGACACAGTGCTGTGGGGCACGGAGCTGTGGGGCACGGAGCTATGGGGCACGGAGATGCGGGACACGGCGCTGTGGGGCACAGTGCTATGGGGCACAGTGCTATGGGGACATCACTATAGACACAGTGCTATGGGGCACTATGGGGACAGCGCTATGGGGCATTGCTATGGGGCACAGCGCTATGGGGCACAGTGCTATGGGGACATCACTATAGACACAGCGCTATGGGGCACTATGGGGACAGCGCTATGGGGCACAGTGCTATGGGACAATGCTATGGGGCACAGCGCTATGGGGACAGCGCTATGGGGCATTGCTATGGGGCACAGCGCTATGGGGCACAGCGCTATGGGCACAGCGCTATGGGGCATCACTATGAGGCATCGCTAGGGGGACTGTGCTATGGGGCAGCGCTATGGGGCATCGCTATGGGGCACAGCGCTATGGGGCACAGTGCTATGGGACAATGCTATGGGGCACAGCGCTATGGGTACAGTGCTATGGGGCACAGCGCTATGGGGCACAGTGCTATGGGGACATCACTATAGACACAGCGCTATGGGGCACAGCGCTATGGGGCGTTGCTATGGGGACAGCGCTATGGGGCACAGCGCTCTGGGGTCCCCACACTGGTGACCCACACGGGGACACGGGGACCTGCGCCACCCCCCCCCCCCACGAGGCCTCGCACGGGGCTTGGTGACACACGAGGACGCGCACGAGGACACGGGGCCGCCCCCTCCACCCCACCCCCCCCCCGGTTCCTTGTGCACTCACGGGGCCGCCCACGTGTGCCCCGAGCCGCGCTCACGTGCGGGGACGGCGGCGGTTGTGCAACGCTGGGGGGGGGGGGCGCGCACACACACACACACACACACGCGCGTGTGCACACACAAGAGCGCACGGCGCTTGTGCAACAGCCGCAGCCGCCCCAGCACGGCCCCAAATGGGGCCTGAATGGGGCCGGAAATGGGGCCGGAAATGGGGACACAAACTGATCCCAAATGGGGCCGGAAATGGGGTCCCAAACTGGTCCCAAATGGGGACGCAAACTGGTCCCAAACTGGTCCCAAATTGACCCCAAATGGGGCCGGAAATGGGGTCCCAAATTGACCCCAGATGGAGTCCCAAACTGGTCCCAAACTGGTCCCAAATGGGG
>NW_018365138.1:4027-5708 GCF_002078875.1 Numida meleagris
GCCCCAAATTGACCCCAAATGGGGACGGAAATGGGGTCCCAAACTGACCCCAAATGGGGACACAAACTGATCCCAAACTGGTCCCAAACTGGTCCCAAATTGACCCCAAATGGGGCTGGAAATGGAGTTCCAAACTGGTCCCAAATGGGGATGCAAACTGATCCCAAACTGGTCCCAAATGGGGTTTGAAATGGGGTCCCAATCTGGTCCCAAATTCACCCCAAATGGGGTCCCAAACTGGTCCCAAATTGACCCCAAATGGGGCTGGAAATGGGGTCCCAAATTGACCCCAAATGGGGACACAAACTGATCCCAAACTGGTCCCAAATGGGGTCTGAAATGGGATCCCAAACTGGTCCCAAACTGGTCCCAAATGGGGTCCCAAACTGGTCCCAAACTGGTCGAAATGTGGACCCAAATGGATCCCAAATGGGGACACAAATTTGTCCCCAAATGGCCCCCAAAGGGGTCCCCAATCTGGCCCCAAATTAGCCCCAAATGGGGGCCCAAATTGATCCCAAACGTGGTCCTAAGTGGGGTCTAAAATGGGGTCTGAAATGAGGTCTGAAATGAGGTCCCAAATGGGGATACAAATTGATCCCAAACTGGTCCCGAACTGGTCCCAAATGGGGTCTGAAATGGGGACACAAATGGATCCCAAATTTGTCCCCAGTTGGTTCTGAATAGGGTTCCAAAAGTGGCCCTGAATGGGGTCCCAAATTGATCCCAAATGGGGTCCCAAATGGGGCCTGAAATGGGATCCCAAATGGGGTCCCAAATTGGTCCCCCCCTGGTTCCAAACCGAGTTCCAAAAGTGGCACCAAATGTGGTCCCAAATGGGGTCTGAAATTGGACCCAAATGTGGTCCCAAATGGGATCCCAAACTGGTCCCAAACTGGTCCCGAATGGGGTCGGAAATGGGGTCCCAAACTCATCTCAAAATGATCCCAAACTGGTCCTAAATGTGGACCCAAATGGGGCACTGAATGTGATCCCAAACTGGTCCCAAACTGGTCCCGAATGGGGTCTGAAATGGGATCCCAAACTCATCTCAAAATGATCCCAAATTGGTCCCAAATGAGGCCCCGAATGTGGTTCCAAATGGGGTCCCAAATGAAGTCTGAAATGTTGGGAAATGATGAATGGGAAATGATGAATGGGAAATGATCAATGAGAGATGATCAGTGGGAGATGATCAATAGGAGATGATCAATGAGAGATGATCAGTGGGAAATAATCAATGGGAAGTGATCTATGGGAAACAATCAATGGGAAATGATGAATGGGAGATGATCAATGGGACATGATCAATGGGGAATGATCAATGGGAAATGATCAATGGGAAATGATCAATGGGGAATGATCAATGGGAAATGATCAATGGGAAATGATGAATGGGACATGATCAATGGGACATGATCAATGGGAGATGATCAATGGGAGATGATCAATGGGAAATGATGAATGGGGAATGATCAATGGGGAATAATCAGTGGGAAATGATCAATGGGAAATGATGAATGGAAAATGATCAATGGGAAATGATGAATGGAAAATGATCAATGGGGAAATGATCAATGGGAAATGATCAATGGGAAATGATGAATGGGAGATGATCAATGGGGAATGATCAATGGGAAATGATCAATGGGAAATGATGAATGGGAAATGATCAATGGGA
>NW_018365138.1:8248-9487 GCF_002078875.1 Numida meleagris
GATCAATGGGGAAATGATCAATGGGGAAATGATCAATGGGAAATGATCAATGGGGAATGACCAATGGGAAATGATCAATGGGAAATGATGAATGGGAAATG
Organism: Numida meleagris; assembly: GCF_002078875.1. Classification (NCBI taxonomy): domain Eukaryota; kingdom Metazoa; phylum Chordata; class Aves; order Galliformes; family Numididae; genus Numida; species Numida meleagris. Next base: position 8,350 of record NW_018365138.1, read on the forward strand.
ATGAATGGGAAATGATGAATGGGGAATGATCAATGGGAAACGATCAGTGGGAGATGATCAATGGGAAATGATCAATGGGAGATGATCAATGGGAAATGATCAATGGGGAATGATCAATGGGACATGGGGACATCGGGACACAGAGACATTGGAACATGGGGACATGGGGGTGTGGGGACATGGAGACATTGGGGACATGGGGACATTGGGACACGGGGACATTGGGGACACGGGGACATGGGGACACTGGGGACATTGGAACACGGGGACAAGGGGATGTGGGGACACAGGGACATTGGGGACATGGGGACATGGAGACATGGGGATATTGGAACATGGGGACAAGGGGATGTGGGGACACGGGGACATTGGGGCACAGAGACACTGGAACATGGGGACATGGTGACGTGGGGATGTGGGGACACGGGGACACTTCGGACATGGGGACATGGGAACGTGGGGACACGGGGACATTGGGGCACAAAGACACTGGAACATGGGGACGTGGGGACGTGGGGACGTGGGGACGTGGGGACAGCAGACACTGGGGACATGGGGACATGGGGGCGTGGGGACATGGGGACATTGGCACACGGGGACATGGGGACATTGGGGACATTGGAACATGGGGACAAGGGGATGTGGGGACACGGGGACATTGGGGACATGGGGACATTGGGGCACAGAGACATTGGGGACACGGGGACATTGGGGACATGGGGACGTGGGGACACGGGGACATTGGGGCACAAAGACACTGGAACGTGGGGACGTGGCGATGTGGGGACAGCGGACACTGGGGACATGGGGACATGGGGGCGTGGGGACATGGGGACATTGGGACACGGGGACATGGAGACATTGGGGACATTGGAACATGGGGACAAGGGGATGTGGGGACATGGGGACACGGGGACATTGGGGACACGGGGACATTGGGGCACAAAGACACTGGAACATGGGGACGTCGGGTCGTGGGGACAGCGGACACGGGGACACGGGGACACGGGGACACAGGTGCACACGGGGACCCGTGGACCCGGGACCGCGGGGACGCGCACGGAGCCGCGGGGACGCGCAGAGCAGCGCAGCCCCGGGGCCGGAGCGCGGTGACAGCGGGGCAACACCTCGGGGTGGG
>NW_018365139.1:0-3048 GCF_002078875.1 Numida meleagris
GCCTTTCTATTTGAAATCCCCCGATTTTCAAACCTTGGGTTTTTAAACCGCCCGTTTTTAAGCGTTTTCGACTCTTACGCCTCCTATTTTAAATTCTCCTATTTTAAAACCTCCTACTTTTAAGCATTTCAATTTTCAACCCCCCTATTTTCAAACATCTCCATCTCAAAACCTCCTAACTTTAAACCTCCTATTTTAAAACCTCGCATTTCCAAACCTTTCCATTTTCCAGCCTTTCTAGTTCAAAACCTCCTAAATTTAAACCTCCTATCTTCCAACCTTTCTAGTTCAAATCTTCCTATTTCAAAACCTTCAGTTTTTAAACCTCCCCATTTTTAAGCATTTTCGACTCTTATGCCTCCTATTTTAAATTCTCCTATTTTAAAACCTTCTACTTTTAAGCATTTCAATTTTCAACCCCCCTATTTTCCAACATTTCTATCTCAAAACCTCCTAAATTTAAACCTCCTACTTTAAAACCTCGTATTTTCAAACCTTTCCATTTTCCAACCTTTCCAGTTCAAAACCTCCTACATTCAAACCTCCTATTTTCCAACCTTTCCAGTTCAAATCTTCCTATTTTAAAACCTTCAATTTTTAAACCTCCCGTTTTTAAGCATTTTCAACTCTTATGCCTCCTATTTTCAATTCTCCTCTTTTTAAACCTCCTACTTTAAAGCATTTCAATTTTCAACCCCCCTATTTTCAAACATTTCTATCTCAAAACCTCCTAAATTTAAACCTCCTATTTTAAAACCTCGTATTTTCAAACCTTTCCATTTTCCAACCTTTCTATTTCAAAACCTCCTAAATTTAAACCTATTTTTCAGCCTTTCTAGTTCAGATCTTCCTATTTTAAAACCTTCAATTTTTAAACCTCCCATTTTTAAGCGTTTTCAACTCTTATGCCTCCTATTTTAAATTCTCCTATTTTAAAACCTTCTACTTTTAAGTATTTCAATTTTCAAACCTCCTACTTCAATGCATTTCCATTTTCAATCCCCCTATTTTCAAACATTTCTATCTCAACACCTCCTACATTTAAACCTCCTATTTTAAAACCTCGTATTTTCAAACCTTTCCATTTTCCAACCTTTCTAGTTCAAAACCTCCTAAATTTAAACCTATTTTTCAGCCTTTCTAGTTCAGATCTTCCTATTTNCAAGGGGGAGAAAATGGGAATTTCAAGGGGGAGAAAATGGGAATTTCAAGGGGGAGAAAATGGGAATTTCAAGGGGGAGAAAATGGGAATTTCAATGGGGAGCAAACTGAAAGTTACTCTTGATTTCAAATCAGTTCCACCGATTAGCGGTAGAAATTCGATTTCACCATTGAATTTGCAAAATTGAGATGCAGAGATGGAAACTGGAGGGTTTGGTGGCACTTACGGCGCAGAGTTCGGTGTTGTGGTTCCGGGAGAAGGGGTAGAACGCGCCCACCTGCATCCAGCGCCGGCACAGCTCCTCCGTCGTGTCCTCAAAGAACCCACAGATGTCGGCACCGACCTTAAGCACAGAGCAAAGCACGGAATAAAACAAGAATAAGAAAAAAAGAAAAAAAAAAAACAAAATAAATTAAAAAAAAAAAAGGGGTTCAAAATTTCAAATTCCGATTTTTGAACTCCAATTTTCAAAATCCAGATTTCAAAACCCAGTTTTCATAAGCTGATTTACAGAACCCGGATTTCTAAACCTCAGCATTTCAGAACCCAAATGTCAAAACTCAGTTTTCCGAAGCCCAAATGTAAAACCTTGATTTTCAAAATCCAATGATCAAACCCCATTTTCAAAACCCGGATTTCGAAGTTGAATTTTCAAAACCCGGTTTTCAAATCCAATTTTCAAGACACAGCTTTCAAAACCCAAATTCTGAAGCCCAAATTTCACAGTCCAAATTACAAACCCCTAATTTCAAAAATTTCAAAATCCCGTTTTCAAAATCCGGTTTTCTACCTTCAAATTCAAAACTTCAGAATTCAGTTTTTTGAAATCCAGATTTTGAAATCCAGATTTTGAAATCCAGATTTCAAGCCTCAAACTTCGAAATGGTGTTGGGGTGAAACAAAACCATCTTTAAAGGTCATTCCGTGACGTGAAGAGGTTTATGCAGGCGGATTTATGCACGTCAATTCTCACAAATTGGTTAAAAGTCACCAAAAATCGCTAATTCCTTACGTAGGGGATCCCAAAGAGCCCGAATTCCAGAATTCCGGGGATTGACCACTTGAGCTGATCCCATGATGCCGTGTTGTCCCCCAGCCAATGCCCCGAGTACTTCCCCGATCCCACATACGTCGACCTCGAGAGGAGGAAACTCCGTTTGCCGGGAAACACAGTTTCGATGGCCCTAAAAAAAACAGAAAAAAAAAAAAAACAATTCCAAAAAAGGCAGAATTAGCTAAAGAATTCAAAGGATATTCTGTTATTTCCTGTAGTACTTGACATTTTCAAAGTTTCCAAAAATTTCAACTCAAATTTCAAGGTGAATTTGAAACATCTCAACTCAAATTTCAAGGCCAATTTCAAACATTTCCATTCAAATGTCAAGGTGAATTTGGAACATCCCAATTCAAATTTCCAAGTGAATTGGAAAGATTTCCGCTCAAATTTCCACGTGAATTTGAAACATTTCCACTCAAATTTCCAACACCCATTCAAGTTTCAAGGAACAATTCAAACTTTAAAGAAACTCGATTCAAAGATCAACTCAGTTTTTAAAAAATCCATTCAAATTTCAACTCGCATCTCCCAAAATTTCAATTCAAATTCAGAAAAAACACCTAAAATCTCAGAAGCTTTTGTTCGGATTTCAACACAACTCATTCAAATTTCAAAGCTTTTCATTCTAATTCAAATTTGGATCTCAAAAATTCCAGATTAGATTTCAAATTTTGCAACGGAGAACAGAAAAAATTCATTTCCAATTCCAAAACGCTATTCAAATTTCAATTCAAATTAAGAAAATAAAAATCACAAAGATTTCAGTCTGAATTCCAAAGAATCTCACTCCAATTTCGGAACATTTCGTTCCGATTTGAATTTGGATCTC
>NW_018365139.1:9980-10223 GCF_002078875.1 Numida meleagris
GTGGCGAGGATCATGGAGTACCCATAGAGGCTGTGGGTGTCGTACTGGCGGCCCCACTGCTGCACCGCGTCCATGCACAGCGTCTTGGAGAACAGCAGCCGATCCACCACGTCTGCCAGCAGAACCCCAATTAATCGCGGCGCCGCTAATTAGAACCCCCTCTTCTCCGGCCTTTCTATTTGAAATCCCCCGATTTTCAAACCTTGGGTTTTTAAACCGCCCGTTTTTAAGCGTTTTCGACTC
>NW_018365139.1:12310-13008 GCF_002078875.1 Numida meleagris
TGGAGACTTCAAAATTTGCAAGTCAGATTCAAAAAATTCATTTCCAACTCCAGAATGAAATCTGAAATACGATTCAAATTTCCATCCAAATGTCCAAAAAATCCCAACAATTGAAGTCTCAAGGATTTAAATTGGGATTTCAAAGCGTCTCACTCCAATTTCGAAACATTTTGTTCAGATTTCAATTTGGATCTCGAAAATTTCAGTTCAGCTTTCAAAGTTTCCGATTCAGATTCAAGAAATTCATCTCCAATTTCAGAATGAAATTCAAAATACGATTCAAATTTGCATCCAAATGTCCAAAAATCCCAACAATTTAAATCTCAAGGATTTCAATTCGGATTTCGAAGTATCTCACTCCAATTTCAAAACATTTTGTTCAGATTTCAATTTGGATCTCAAAAATTTCAGTCCAGATTTCAAAGTTTCCAATTCAGATCTTCAAATTCCCAAATCAGATTCAAGAAATTCATCTCCAACTTCACAATGAAATTCAAAATGCGATCCAAATTTCCATCCAAATGGAAAAACGAAGCTTAATAAAACCTCAAGGATTTCAATTCGGATTTCCAAGTATCTCACTCCAATTTCAAGAGATGCCATTCCAATTTCAATATGGATCTTGAATATTTCAGATTTCAAAATTTCCAATTCAGATTCAAGAAATTCATCTCCAATTTCAAAATGAAATTCAAAAT
>NW_018365139.1:22135-24924 GCF_002078875.1 Numida meleagris
TTTTCAAACCCCCTATTTTCAAACATCTCTATTTCAAACCCTCCTATTTTCAAACCTGTTTTTAATCCACCTGTTTTTAAGCATTTTTTAAGCGGCCCATAAACCAGCAGCACCCCCTCACTCACACCTCCCTTTTTCGGGCCTTGGGTCTGTGGGTCCCTGGCCCCATTGTCCACAGAACCAGGCCGAAGCGGCCCTTAAACCATCAACAACCCCTCCCTCCCTGTTTTGGGCTGTGGGTCTGTGGGTCCCTGGCCCCACTGATCACAGAACCGGGCCGAAGCAGCCCATAAACCATCAACAACCCCTCCCTCCCTTTTTTGGGCCATGGATCCCCTGCCCCATTGGTCACAGAACTGGGCCGAAGCGACACATAAACCATCAGCACCCTCCTCCCTCACACCTCCCTTTTTCTGGGCCATGGGTCCGTGGGTCCCCAGCCCCATTGTCCACAGAACCAGGCCGAAGTGGCCCTTAAACCATCAACAACCCCTCCCTCCCTGTTTTGGGCTGTGAATCCGTGGGTCCCAGGCCCCATTGATCACAGAACCAGGCCGAAGCGGCCCATAAACCATCAACAACCCCTCCCTCCCTTTTTCGGGCTGTGGGTCTGTGGGTCCCTGGCCCCACTGGTCACAGAACTGGGCCGAAGTGGCCCATGAACCATCAGCACCCCCTCCCTCCCACCTCCCTTTTTTGGGCCATGGGTCCCTGGCCCCATTGGTCACAGAACTGGGCCAAAGCGGCCCATGAACCATCAACAACCCCCCCTCCCTTTTTTGGGCCATGGATCCCCTGCCCCATTGGTCACAGAACCGGGCCGAAGCAGCCCATGAACCATCAGCACCCCCTCCCTCGCTTTTTTGGGCCATGGGTCCCCAGCCCCATTGGTCACAGAACTGGGCTGAAGTGGCCCATAATCCATGAGCATCCCCTCTCTCCCTTTTCCGGGCCGTGGATCCGTGGGTCCCAGGCCCCACTGGTCACAGAACCGGGCCGAAGCGGCCCATGAACCATCAACATCCCCTCCCTCCCTTTTCTGGGCCATGGGTCCGTGGGTCCCAGGCCCCATTGGTCACAGAACCAGGCCGAAGCGGCACATAAACCATCAGCACCCCCCTCCCTCACATCTCCCTTTTTCTGGGCCATGGGTCCGTGGGTCCCCGGCCCCATTGGTCACAGAACCGGGCCGAAGCGGCCCATGAACCATCAACAACCCCTCCCTCCCACCTCCCTTTTTTGGGCCATGGGTCCCAGGCCCCATTGGTCACAGAACCGGGCCGAAGCGGCCCATGAACCATCAACAACCCCTCCCTCCCTTTTTTGGGCCATGGATCCCCTGCCCCACTGGTCACAGAACTGGGCCGAAGCGGTCCATAATCCATCAGCACCCCCCTCCCTCCCTTTTTCAGGCCTTGGGTCTGTGGGTCTCTGGCCCCATTGGTCAGAGAACCAGGTCGAAGCGGCCCTTAAACCATCAGCACCCCCCTCCCTCACACCTCCCTTTTTCGGGCCGTGGGTCCGTGGGTCCCCAGCCCCACTGGTCACAGAACCAGGCCGAAGTGGCCCATGAACCATCAGCATCCCCTCCCTCCCTTTTTTGGGCTATGGATCCATGGGTCCCTGGCCCCATTGGTCACAGAACCGGGCCAAAGTGGCCCATGAACCATCAGCACCCCCTCCCTCCCACCTCCCTTTTTTGGGCCATGGGTCCCCAGCCCCATTGGTCACAGAACCGGGCCAAAGTGGCCCTTAAACCATCAACAACCCCTCCCTCCCTCTTTTGGGCTGTGGATCCATGGGTCCCTGGCCCCATTGATCACAGAACCGGGCCGAAGCGGCCCATAAACCATCAGCATCCCCTCCCTCCCTTTTTTGGGCCATGGGTCCGTGGGTCCCCAGCCCCATTGGTCACAGAACCGGGCCGAAGCGGCCCATGAACCATCAACAACCCCTCCCTCCCTTTTTTGGGCCATGGATCCCCTGCCCCATTGGTCACAGAACTGGGCCAAAGTGGCCCATGAACCATCAGCACCCCCTCCCTCCCTCCCTTTTTTGGGCCGTGGGTCTGTGGGTCCCTGGCCCCATTGTTCACAGAACCAGGCCGAAGCGGCCCATGAACCATCAGCACCCCCCTCCCTCCCTTTTTTGGGCCATGGATCCCCTGCCCCACAGGTCACAGAACTGGGCCGAAGCAGCACATAAACCATCAGCACCCCCCCCTCCCTTTTTCGGGCCGTGGATCCGTGGGTCCCAGGCCCCATTGATCACAGAACCGGGCCGAAGCGGCCCATGAACCATCAACAACCCCTCCCTCCCTTTTCTGGGCCATGGATCCCCAGCCCCATTGGTCACAGAACCGGGCCGAAGCGGCCCATGAACCATCAACATCCCCTCCCTCCCTTTTCTGGGCCATGGGTCCGTGGGTCCCAGGCCCCACTGGTCACAGAACCAGGCCGAAGCGGCCCATGAACCATCAACAACCCCTCCCTCCCTCTTTTGGGCTGTGGATCCATGGGTCCCTGGCCCCACTGGTCACAGAACCGGGCCGAAGTGGCCCATGAACCATCAGCACCCCCTCCCTCCCACCTCCCTTTTTTGGGCCATGGGTCCCTGGCCCCACTGATCACAGAACCGGGCCGAAGCAGCACATGAACCATCAACAACCCCTCCCTCCCTTTTTTGGGCTGTGGATCCATGGGTCCCTGGCCCCACTGGTCACAGAACTGGGCCGAAATGGCCCATGAACCATGAACATCCCCTCCCTCCCTTTTCTGGGCCATGGGTCC
>NW_018365140.1:0-217 GCF_002078875.1 Numida meleagris
CAGAGAACGAAAAAACCTCCAGGCGCCCTGGGGATGCCAGGATCAAAACTGTGTGCAAACTGGGGAGGTCGGGAACAAACGGCAGTTGAAGTTAGGGATATGAGCAGGAGACTTGTACTGCCAACAGCCCTACCGGCAAAGAAAGCCTGGAAGAAGAGCAGGGAGGGGAAAAGCGATAACGGCCTGAAAGTCACCATCCCGAAAGAGAGGCGAGCGG
>NW_018365140.1:4192-7540 GCF_002078875.1 Numida meleagris
AGAGCCTGCCTGTGTTCTCAAAAAAACGTTTTCCTGCAAGCCAGTAGCTTGGCTCTACATGGTATTTCTGCTTCTATATGTACAGAAACAAACTTCCAGCTGTCCCATCCGGGGGACACTGCTGCAGGGTATAGTTGCATTGACACAACTCTGCTTTAAGAAGTCATCTCCCAGAACACTTGGAAGTCACCGACAGTTCAAACTGCATCTTCATTTGCTTTGGGTAAGCAAGTCTCTTCTTGGAGGAAACAAAACATTTATTTTTACAAGGTCATCACGATCACAGAGATGGCAATGTGATCATCTTGGGTCTGTTATTTCTAACATGTAGCAAGGAGAATCCTTATTTTTATTTCCATCTCTAAATACTTCCGAGTATTTTCTCATTCTTGCAGAAGCAGCCTCTCCAACATGAAGTCCATTCATTGTGGTTTCTGTTGTTGTTCCAATGTCAACAGCCTACAATAAGCTGTTCCCCTGTACCCATACAACACTGTAAAGGGAACATCCCATGGACATTCTCCAGTGCATCATGAAGATGAGTTCTCACTGCATGTAGTTCCCGTTTGTATGGATGGACGAGGAGCCAGGAGTTCCCCTGAGCCCTCTGAGATGGCAGACTCTGTGCCTCCGTCCCCCAAGAAATGAGAACAACACACAAGAGGTGGCCGCGAGCATTGCAGACAAGTCTGTACCACTACCACTTCCCTGTGTAACTAGCATGCCACAGGGCTACCAGAGGCTGCGGATGTATGCAGTGCTTGGCGACCCTTTGCTACCTCTTGATTACAACAACGGGTAGAGCAGCATGGCTGAGTTCTGCAAAACTTCCTCCTGCAAAGCACTAGCTCAGCCATTTCTGGTATTTCTGATTCTAATCATAAACAAACAGCAGGTCCATGTGAGGGGCATTACTGCAGTGTGTAGTTTCATTGACACAACTTTGCATTAAAATGAGCTCTTGGAAGTCAGTGAAAATTCAAGCTCCATTTTTGTGTGTCGTGGTTTTACATCCAGTGGTGCTGGTTGAAGGCTCCTACAAACAAGATTGTCATTTATGATCTCTGTGACTTTGAAAGAAAGGGGTTTAGTGAAATAGGCACTAACCTTGACTCAGTACTAGTGATCAGTACGTGGTACAGGCAAATACACTGCTGACCCATCAATCTTCCTATTTCAAGGGCAGACTTGATGCTCTTGTACTGCCTGTGAACTCTATGTCTCTGTTGCAAGAAGAATGATCTCTACCCTTGGAAAACTACAACACGTACAAGTGAGCATCTACACAAAAGTGACAGTGAAATAATTTCTGCCATTCTTTCTCTGGGCAGTCTGTACCCATCAGTTCCCCCTAGTGTCTTTGCACACTTGGAGACTGGAACAGTTGAAAACTCTGGCCTTGCTCCCATTTCACTTAAGTCTCTAACCACCAGATACCTACCCACACTTTGGAAGAAAACACAGTGGCACTTGGTGTGAAGGAAACCAAGCACCATCACTGACACGCATCCAGGTGTACATGCAGGTGTAATGTGACAGCACTAAACAGTATCTTGTATGGCCCTAGATCAGTGTTTGCAGGGGACATCTTCCCCCACATTACTCTTCCGCTCCTCTTTGCCTTCAACATCACAGACATCAGTGCCTCCAGCTGCATTCCATCTTTTGCACTTCTCAGGCCTGCTCTACATATGCAGTTTTTGTCAAATACATGTTTCTGGGAGAACCAACGCAGCCTCTAGGGAGAAAGAAAACGGGATCGTAGCAGAAATGGTGCAGGCATTGGCACTTGATGTGAAAGCAAATCCAGACAAGAAGGTTTGCTTTCAAAAGGCCAGACAGACACCTCGTAACCCAACAATTTTCCAAACTCTAAGCCAAGATCTCACACATTGCACTCTGAAATCTGATTTCTTCAGCACCATGGACAGTATCCACATTCCTTCCGTACATCAGGCAACGGCAAGAGCATTTCTGTCACTGACATGATTTTGAAATAGAAATATATCCAAGACTTAGCCTTGCCGTCTGAACACATTCAAAGTATGGAAACGACTCCCTCATTTCCACAATTCTAATGGACCTTCCAATCTCTTGAGGTTTACATCTTCAACAGAGAAATAAAGAAGGAGAAGAGCAAAGAGTTACCCACACATCTCTAGCATTACACACCTGATCTGACTCTCCTGAAATACCCAGCTAGTGGCTTATGTGAACAAGGCACATGAACAGATAACACATTACTAAAAAAATAAATAAATACAACACCATTTTTGTTGCTTTTTCAAATTCAAAATATGTACATGGACATAAGGCCAGGAAATGCTATAATCAGTCAAGCAGAACATGGAAACATTCAAAAAGAAATGTGGTAGAGAAACTCCTCAAGAAGGAATAATGGTCTAATCTGCGGACACAAACTTTCAATCCCAAATCATCTGAAATTCAATGAGTTTTTAAGCTGTAGGTAAGGCCCTAAACTATTCACCTGAACTACATTGTCAAGGATTTCATTATAGGAAAAATTCACCACATCTGATAATGTTTCCAACTCTCCTGCACATCTGCTATGAATATGAAACTTAAAATGAAAAAGAGTGAACAGTGAAATCTTTTTAAAAATTATTTCAGGAAACCATAGAATCATAGAACCACTCAGGTTGGAAAAGACCTTCAAAATCATCAAGTCCTACCTCAACCTAACCATACTACACTAAATCTAACAATCCAAACCATTAGGGATTCAGAATCAGGTTTGTTACACACAACATTCCGTCTTTATGCATTTGTCAAGACTTGCCCAAGGAAGGTCAGGACTTTCTGCAACACAGACATATCATTTCCAAGTGCATATGCTCCGTGGAACGGGACCACCTTGGGAAGAAGGCCTACAAACAGAATTTAGGCTATGAAAAAAGTCTATATCCCGACAATATATCTAGGAACACAAGAGGTTTCACACAAGATTTATAAGCCATTACAGATATGCATTATCATTCCATATACAGAGACAAATTTTGTCAACAGAGGATCCCAATTACCAGGCAAGATGTTGGAACTTGGAAAAAATGGGGCGTATATGCTACAGGTCTTGACACCAACTACGAAATCAAACCATTGTCCACACAATACCACTGCTGACCCACCTGCTGTTCACATTCGAATCCAACCACTCATGATCCTTGCTCTGCATTCACAACCTTGACTTGCACCATGGATACATCCAACAGCAAGCAGTACCTCAGCTCCTAGCAAGAGCATGTCACTCAGTCACAGTTTAAAGAAACATGAGCATATCCAAGTCCTTTTCCTGATTGATGTAAACATTCAAGTCAGGTCTTCCAGTCT
>NW_018365141.1:0-7086 GCF_002078875.1 Numida meleagris
GTTCTTTGCTCTCAGGGCCATCTCCTTACCCTTTTCCCCTTTTCCCAGGGCGTGGTCCCCCCATCCCATTCGTCACGGAACCGGGCCAAACGCCCGTAAACCGTTGACACAAGTTAAAATAGATTAGCCTATGCAAGTCCCTCAATACATCATTACTGAGATCAAATGAAGTATAAAGACACCTGATTGTAACTGTACTGTAAGTAATAGCAGTTAGGCTACTTGTGGTTTGTGTTGATTCTGCATATCCACGTTGTAATAAAGTTATAATTGTTTGTTCATTGAAAGAGGAAGTATTTGTTCATTAAAAAGGGAAGTTCTGCTGGTCTGGCGGTTGGGGTTGCAGGCTGTGGGTAAGGGTCCTAATCTGGTGACAACTCTTGCGAAAGCGCGAACACCCTGCTTCGTTACTTCGCCTCCCCACCTCGGATCGAGCGAATCCCAGGACAAGGAAAATTGTGATGACACCTAGCAACAGGGAGGCGCAGCCGCAGAAGGTGAACGAACATACTAGAATCCACGCCAACCCGAGACTATAAAAACGGAATCGCGGACAGAGAGCGCGCGCCATTTTGCGGAGCTGTGACTCCTTGGCCGCCCAGCGCTGCGTTTTGCTTGTGTTTTTGCTTACTCAAATTAATAAAATCTTTTTGTGGATCAATTTAATATAGTCTAATTTATAACAATTTGGTGCCGTGACTCAGATAAGGTGAATTGACCAGGAATCCCTCTGGGGAGGCGCCCCGCTGATTTCAGCGGCCCCAGAAGTGGAAATTCCTGTTCGGATCCCTTTACCGACGAACCTAAATTAAAAACACAAGCAAAATAAAACCCGTAAACCCCTAGTAATCTTTGTGCACGAAGACCGAGCGAAGACCCACGGGGTGGGTAAGTATAGGCCGGTAATCCGTTCGGTAGGGGTTGGGTATCCCAGAGCACGACGAGTGAGACGTCCAATTGCGGGCGAAGCGAGTGCGGACCCCTCAGTAGTGCGGTTCCCAACTCCCGCGAGGGACTGGGCCACGAAAAGGGGGAAGCGTGTGTGTGAGTGTGTGAAGGTGCTCTGGAAGATGGGACAGAAGAAGAGTAAGCCTTCTGGTCCCATGGGTAGGGGAAATAGTGGTATAGGAATACCCTCTATTCCCCCAGACAGTCCATTAGGACTGATGATTAAACGTTGGGATGATTCCCCCTCAAGACAGGGAAAAAGTAAAGTTAAAATGATTCATTATTGCATAGAAGTATGGGGCAATAAGCCTATACAAGGCGAAAGTGTGTTTTGGCCCCCTTTCGGCTCCTTTGAGGACTGGGTATGTCAGGCCCTCAACATTTATGTTAACACTAAGGAGCCTTTCTGTTTAGAAGAGAGTGAATATGCTCACCTCTGGATAACATCAGAAGCGAGGACATACTTATATCCCCTGAAAGAAAAAGAAGGGCGGGAAAAGAAGAAGAAAAAGGATTTAGAGATCCCAGTGTCAGCACCACCCTACGTGCCCCCACCTGCACCCACAGCCCCACCTGCCAGGGAGCCCGACGAGTTTCTACCCTCGGGGAAATCAGAGGAGGACTCTAGTCAGGGTCAGGGACCGATGACCAGAAGCCGGACAAGGGCACAGGGTCCCGCCGTGGGAGGCGGACTATACCCACTGCGAGAAATCGCGATGGGAGGACCCCCACCTGGGATGGGATATGTGGCCATCCCCATTAACTCTGGGGACGTGAGGGATTTTAAGAAAGAGATGGGAAACTTGTTGGAAGACCCAATAGGGGTAGCAGAACGAGTAGATCAGTTCTTGGGTCCAAATATCTATACTTGGGAGGAACTACAGTCCATTATAGGGATTCTGTTTACATCAGAGGAGAGAGGAATGATTAGACGAGCAGGGATGCGAATCTGGGATCAGCAGCATCAGCAGGGGCCGGCTGCAGACATTAAGTGGCCAATACAGCCGCCAAATTGGGACAATCAGAACCCGGCCCATCGAGGCCATATGCAAGATCTAAGAACTATTATTATTTAGGGAATCAGTCCCGAGAGGGCAAAATATAAACAAGGCCTGTAACGAACAACAGAAGAAGGATGAAACTCCAACAGAGTGGTTGGAAAGGTTGCGAAAGAGTTTGCAGTTATATAGTGGCTTGGACCCAGGAACTCCTGTGGGAGAAGCACTGCTAAAAACCCAGTTTGTGGCCAAATCTTAGGTAGATATCAGGAAGAAAATAGAAAAGATGGAGGATTGGCAAGATAGGGGTTTGGATGAGCTACTGAGGGAGGCGCAGAAAGTGTATGTTAGGAGAGAGGACGAGAAGGAAAGGAAGCAAGTGCGGATGATGGTGGCTGCTGTTCGAGAAGGGCAAAAAGGAAGCGAACAAAGAAGGAAGCCTGGGACAGTGTCCAGAAGGTTTAGGAAAGAAAGGGGAAATGATCAAGGTCGGAGAGATACGATCTGTTTTTACTGTAATAAGAAGGGTCACATGAAGAGGGAGTGTCGACAGAGAAAGGAGGATGAGAAGATGTTCAAAAACGAATAGGGGTGTCAGGGGCTCTATTTGCTGGGGACCCGAGGAAAAAATGAGCCCTTGATAAAATTAAAAGTGGGTCCCCAGCGCGAGGAGATAGAATTCCTCGTGGATACAGGGGCTGAAAGATTGACAGTCCAAAAACTGCCATTAGGATGTAAGGCCTCGGAAGAGAAAGTACAGGTGATTGGAGCAAAAGGGGAACCGTTTGGAGTCCCCGTTATAAAAAGAGTATTGATTGAATCAGATTCTAAATTGGGTGTTGGGTCCCTACTTTTAGTACCTGAGGCCGAATATAATCTATTAGGCAGAGACTTAATAGTAGAATTAGGAATAAGTCTAGAAGTAGTAAGTAGAAGATTAGAAATTCGGTTGTGTCCTCTAAGAGTGGAAGACGAGGAAAAGATAAATCCTGAGGTTTGGTACACCCCAGGAAGTATAGGAAAACTGGATATTAAACCCTTCAAAGTAACTATAAATAACCCAAGTATACCAGTTAGAATTAAGCAATACCCCTTGTCTGAGGAGGGGAGGCAGGGACTGAAGCCTGAAATACAGAGACTATTACAACAAAAACTGCTAGAACCTTGCATGTCTCCTTTTAACACCCCAATACTACCAGTAAAAAAGAAGGATGGTCAGTACAGGCTGGTACATGATTTAAGGGAAATCAATAAGAGTACTATAACTAGGTTCCCCGTAGTGGTAAATCCTCATACCCTATTAAGTCAATTAAATCCAGACGACCAGTCGTATAGTGTGATAGACTTGAAAGATGCATTTTGGGCATGCCCCTTAGATGAGGATAGCAGGGATTACTTTGCTTTTGAGTGGGAAGATCCTGACACTCATAGGAAACAACAGCTGAGATGGACGGTTCTTCCCCAGGGATTTACAGAATCCCCAAACTTATTCGGTCAGGCTTTGGAACAAATCTTACAAGATTACGATAGGACACCAGGAATAACAATGATCCAGTATGTAGATGACTTGTTGATAGCAGGAAAAGATGAAGATAGTGTGAGGAAGGCTAGTATACAGTTGTTAAATTTCCTTAGTCTGCAGGGATTAAAGGTTTCCAGATCGAAACTACAGTTTGTAGAAGAGGAAGTGAAATATCTGGGTCATCTGTTAAGCAAGGGAACTAAAAAATTGGACCCAGAGAGAGTCAGAGGGATCTTGGCTTTAAAGGCTCCAACAACAAAACGGCAGGTGCGACAGTTATTGGGATTAACGGGATATTGCTGACAATGGATAGAGGATTACAGTGGAAAAGTCAAATTCCTTTATAGCAAATTAAACCAAGACGGGTTACTTAAATGGACAGAGGCAGATGAAGAGCAACTGAACAAGTTAAAGGAGGAACTTGTGCACCCTCCAGTCCTGAGTTTCCCAGAGCTAAAGAAACCATTCTTTTTATTCGTAAATAGTACAGAGGGAACTGCTTATGGGGTACTTGCCCAGGATTGGACAGGAGGTAAAAAGCCTGTGGCTTACCTATCCAAATTATTGGACCCTGTTAGCCGGGGTTGGCCTAGTTGTCTGCAGGTAGTGGTAGCTGCTGCTCTATTGGTGGAGGAGGCACAAAAGATAACTTTTGGAGGAAAGATTAAGGTAATCTCTCCACACAACATACGAGGGGTACTACAACAAAAAGCTGATAAATGGGTTACAGATGCGAGACTGTTGAAGTATGAGGGAATTCTGATCTCCTCCCCGAAATTGACCCTGAAACAACTTCGGTGCAGAACCCGGCTCAGTTTCTCTATGGTGAATCAAGCGAGCCCCTAGAACACAATTGCCTTAGGAGGTTAGAGGAACAAGTAAAACTGAGACCAGATCTAGATGATGTGGAATTACCTGCAGGAGAAAAGATATATATAGATGGCTCATCTAGGATAGTTGAAGGGAAAAGGAAGTCAGGCTATGCACTAGTGAACGGAAAAACATTTCAGGTGATAGAATCTGGACCTTTGAGCTCGAGCTGGTCTGCTCAAGCCTGCGAGTTGTATGCCTTATTACGGGCCTTAAAACTGTTGAAAGGTAAAAGTGGCACAGTGTATACAGACTCTAAATATGCATATGGGGTGGTGCACACCTTTGGAAAAATATGGGAGGAGAGAGGGCTTATAAGCTCACAAGGAAAAGGGTTAATTCATCAGGAATTGATCCTTCAAGTTTTAAAAGCTATCAGAGAGCCGAAGGAGATTGCGGTAGTACATGTAAGGGGTCACCAGCAGGGATTAGACCCTCAGATTAGAGGTAATAATCTAGCGGACCAAGAAGCAAAGAAAGCCGCCCTTATGTACATGTATGGACCGACCGACAAGGAGGACTGTCCAGGGTGTAAAGAGAAAGGGAGCCCAAAGACATCATACTTGTGTCATAAGTGCAAAAAGGAATGGTGGATGGATCCAACAGAAACCATTCTATGCACCTGTGAACGGGCCCCGCCCTGCGAAATCTGTTGTGAGTGGGGCCCAATCATGACCACAGAGGACGGACCCAATCCTTTATCCCTATATTGTTTTACCTCTGTGGAAAGTGAAGAAGAGCACTGCTGCTGCCGAGAAGAACTAAAAACCCTCGTAGCTGGCTGCAACCCAGTTGACGAGTGAGGCAGAGGAGTGAATAGTGGGGAAAGATGGGCCTTGAGAACGTCCGCCGGTATTTGGGGACCCTCACAGTAACTATATTTTGCATAGCGGCGCAACACCACCCGCATCAACCCTTCCAGTGGACGCTAATCAGACTTGGATCAACGAACTCTTAGGACTGTCATCACGGCAGGTGCCCCAGAGTTTACGATAACAATTGGTGAACTATTCCCTGAGATGAAAGGACCCAAATCATTATGGGGAACATATTGGTGCCCTGGTTCAAACCCAGGAAAGAGTTATTGTAATTATCCGGGATATTGGTTTTGTGGATATTGGGGATGCGAGACCATCGTAACAAGTGATAGATGGAGACCAGTAAGGGACGACGAATTTTTGCGGGTAACATGGGGACCAAACGGGTGTGAACATCCAAAGTTTGCGAGGGATGGAATGGTATATTATAAAGGTACTTGTACCCATTTGAATTTAGAAATCTTACAACCAGCTAATGCAGGGTGGGCTGTAGGGAAAATGTGGTCAGTATTTATTCACCACGGTCTCACAGACCCAGGAGTGGTGATACAAATTATTAGACTTATGCCACAAACACCTCAAGCAGTCGGACCTAATAGAGTGATATCAGGAGAAAATTCGGAGGTCAAAGCTCCAGGGGTACCTGGGACAATCCGACCCACGGTAACCACAAAAACGCTGGCTCTCAGCGGGACGGTAAAACCGTCCCTTATGAGTACTACAGAAAATCGTGAGGTGATATTTGAAAGTGACACTTGGAAAATCATAAATTCTAGTTTCCAGGCACTGAATCGGTCTAGTCCCAATATAACCAAACATTGCTGGTTGTGTGTAAGCATGAACCCTCCTTACTATGAAGCAATAGGAGATCTGGAAGACCCGACGTATTCAGATGAGAGTAATCCTTCTCAATGTGATTGGGGACAGGAGATAGGAATAACACTAACACAGGTATCTGGAAAAGGTAGATGAGTAGGGACTGTCCCAGAAGGGAAAAAAGATCTATGTAACACCACGGAAAGGAGCTCACATTCACATAAATGGTTAATTCCCGCCAATAATACTAGATGGGTGTGTTCGTCATTGGGTGTTACTCCTTGCTTGTCTTTAAAACTGTTTAATATGTCACATGAGTTTTGCATACAGGTAATAATTATACCAAGGATTCTATACCACACTGAAGATTACATGCATACTCACCACACGGTGGCTGAGAATCATTTGGCAAAAAGGGAGCCTATTACAGCTGTCACTGTAGCAGCTTTGATGATTTTGGGATCTGCAGGGACTGGTACAGGGATAGCTTCGTTAATTAGGCAAAGCCGAGAATTCACCGCTCTGCGTATTGCTGTGGATGAGGACTTGGCCAAAATTGAACAATCTATTACAGCTTTGGAAAAATCGGTAAGATCCCTCTCAGAGGTAGTTCTCCAAAACCGAAGAGGACTAGACCTAGTTTTCCTGCAACAAGGAGGACTTTGTGCGGCCCTCCGGGAGGAATGTTGCGTCTACGCAGACCATACAGGGGTGGTAAGGGACACAATGACAAAATTGCGAGAAGGATTGGAAAAATGCAAAAAGGAAAATGAGGCTCACCAGAATTGGTACGAATCCTGGTTTAATTATTCACCTTGGCTTACTACATTGCTGTCCACCATAGCTGGACCTCTGCTGTTATTAATTATAATATTAACCTTTGGGCCATGTATCTTTAATCGAGTGGTCGCGATCGTGAAGAATCAATTAGAAGCGGCTCATTTAATGTTAATGCACGCTAAATATGAGGCTATACAAGGGAACGAGGATGAGGAGGCATTTGCTCTAAGCAGACAAGCACTCCAGCGGTTCAGTGAACAAAATGAGTAGGTATAAAAGAAAAAGGAGGGATTGTAATAAAGTTATAATTGTTTGTTCATTGAAAGAGGAAGTA
>NW_018365142.1:0-1285 GCF_002078875.1 Numida meleagris
GTGACACGGGGACACGGTGACACGGTGACATGGGGCACGGTGACATGGGGCCACAATAACACTGGGATGCAGTGACACAGGGACATGGTGACAGGGGGACATGGGGACACAGGGACATGGGGACACAGTGACAGGGGGACACAGTGACACAGGGACATGGGGACACAATGACATGGGGATATGGTGACATGGGGCCACAGGGACATGGGGACACAGGAACCGGGTGACACGGGGACACGGTGACACGGGGACACGGTGACATGGGGACACGGTGACACGGGGACACGGTGACACGGGGACCCAGTGACATGGGGACATGGGGACAGGGGACACAGTGACAGGGGGGGACAGTGACACAGGGACATGGGGACACAGGGACACGGTGTCATGGGGACATGGTGACACGGCGCCACAGGGACATGGGGACACGGGCACATGGGGACACGGTGACACAGGGACATGGGGACACAGTGACATGGTGACATGGGGACACGGTGACACAGTGACATGGGGACCCAGTGACATGGGGACACGGTGACACGGGGACACGGTGACATGGGGACACAATAACACTGGGATGCAGTGACACAGGGACACGGGCACATGGGGACACGGTGACACAGGGACATGGGGACACGGTGACATGGGGACACGGTGACACGGGGACACGGTGACATGGTGATACGGTGACACGGGGACACAGTGACACGGGGACACAGTGACATGGTGACATAAGAACACCGTGACATGGGGACATGGGGACATGGGGACACAGGGACACGGTGACATGGTGCCACAGGGACATGGTGACATGGTGACACAGGGACACGGTGACGCAGGGACACAGGGACATGGGGACACGGTGACACGGGGACACGGTGACACGGGGACACGGTGACATGGGGACACAGGGACACGGGGACACAGGGACATGTGGACACAATAACACTGGGATGCAGTGACACAGGGACACGGTGACAGGGGGACATGGGGCCACAGGGACATGGGGACACAGGAACCGGGTGACACGGGGACACGGTGACACAGGGACACGGTGACACGGGGACATGGGGACACGGGGACACGGTGACGGGGGCCAGGTACCTGCGGGGTGGTGGTTGGTGGCATAGCCCTGCAGGGGATGTGGGGCGGCGTAGGGCTGCCGGTGCAGCAGGTCCGGCTCGGGGTGCGAGCCCCGCGTGCCCCCATACACCAAACTGCAACAACAACGACACCGTCACCACCGCGACCATCACAAAGACAGCCCCAAAATGGCCCCAAAACA
>NW_018365142.1:4972-5965 GCF_002078875.1 Numida meleagris
CACCCCAAAACTCCAACACCCCACATCTCCTACACCCCAAAACTCCAACACCCCACATTTCCTACACCCCAAAAATACTACACCCCACATTTCCTACACCCCAAAATTCCAACACCCCAAAACTCCTACACGTCAAAACTCCTACACCTCAAAACCCCCAACACCCCAAAATCCCAAAACTCCTACACCCCAAAACTCCTACAGCCCAATACCCCTACACCCCAAAACTCCAACACCCCAACACTCCAACACCCCACATCTCCTACACCCCAAAAAGCCAACACCCCAAAACTCCTACACCCCAAAACTCCAGCACCCCAAAACTCCTACACCCCAAAACTCCTACACCCCACATCTCCTACACCCCAAAAATCCAACACCCCAAAACTCCTACACCTGGGAACTCCTACACCCCAAAACTCCGATACCCCCAAAATCCCTACACCCCAAAACTCCTACACCCCAAAACCCCTATACCCCAAAATCCCGACACCCCAAAACTCCTACACCCCAAAATCCCTACACCCCGAAACTCCTACACCTGAAAACTCCTGCACCCCAAAACTCCAACACCACAAGACTCCTACACCCTAAAACTCCAACACCCCACATCTCCTACACCCCAAAACTCTGACACCCCAAAACTCCTACACCGCACAATCGCATATATCGGCATCTGAACACCCCAAAAACCCTACTCCCCAAAAATTCTACGCCCCAAAACTCTGACACCCCAAACCCCCAAAACACCAAGCCCCTACACCCCAAAAGCCCTAAACCCCAGCACTCGGACACCCCAAAACTCCCACACCCCAAATCTCCTACACCCAAACACTCAGACACCCCAAAACCCTGACACCCCAAAAGTCCTACACCCCAAAACTCCCAAACCCCAAAACCCCTACACCCAAACACTCTGGCACCCCAAAACCCTGATACCCCAAAAGTCCTACACCCCAAAACTCCCAAACCCCAAAGCCCCTACACCCAAAC
>NW_018365142.1:14315-16240 GCF_002078875.1 Numida meleagris
CCTACACCCCAAAACTCCTGCACCCCAAAACTCCAACACCCCACATCTCCTACACCCCAAAACTCCAACACCCCACATTTCCTACACCCCAAAAACCCAACACCCCAAAACTCCTACACCTCAAAACTCCTACACCTCAAAACACCCAAAACCCCAATATCCCAAAACTCCTACACCCCAAAACTCCTACACCCCACATCTCCTACACCTCAAAACTCCTCACCTGAAAACACCCAACACCCCAATATCCCAAAACTCCTACACCCCAAAAATCCAACACCCCAAAGCTCCAACACCCCACATCTCCTACACCCCAAAAATACTACACCCCAAAACTCCAACACCTCAAAACGCCAACACCCCCAAACTCCGACACCCCAAAATTCCGACACCACAAGACTCCTACACCTCAAAACTCCAGCACCCCAAAACTCCTACACCCCAAAATCCCTACACCCCAACACTCCAACACTCCACATCTCCTACACCCCAAAAATCCAACACCCTAAAACTCCAGCACCCTAAAACTCCAGCACCCCAAAACTCCTACACCCCAAAACTCCTACACCTGAAAACTCCAACACCCCACATCTCCTACACCCCAAAAATCCAACACTCCAAAACTCCTACACCTGGGAACTCCTACACCCCAAAACTCCGATACCCCAAAACTCCTACACCCCAAAACTCCAACACCACAAGACTCCTACACCCCAAAACCCCTACACCCCAACACTCCAACACTCCAGATCTCCTACACCCCAAAAATCCAACACCCTAAAACACCAGCACCCTAAAACTCCAGCACCCCAAAACTCCTACACCCCAAAACTCCTACACCCCAAAACTCCAATACCCCAAAATCCCTACATCCCAAAACTCCTACACCTGAGAACTCCTACACCCCAAAACTCCTACACCCCAAAACTCCTGCACCCCAAAACTTCAACACAAGACTCCTACACCCCCAAACCCCAAAACCCCAAAACTCCAACACCCCTCATCTCCTACACCCCAAAAATCCAACACCCCAAAACTCCGACACCCCTAAGCTACTACACCCCAAAACTCCTATACCCCAAAATCCCTACACCCCAAAACTTCTACATCCCACATCTCCTACACCCCAAAAATCCAACACCCCAAAACTCCTACACCTCAAAACTCCTACACCTGAAAACACCCAACACCCCAATATCCCAAAACTCCTACACCCCAAAACTCCTACACCCCACATCTCCTACGCCCCCAAACTCCAGCACCCCAAAACTCCAACACCACAAGACTCCTACACCCCAAAACTCCGACACCCCAAAACTCCTACACCCCACAACTCCAACACCCCACATCTCCTACACCCCTAAAATACTATACCCCACATCTCCTACACCCCCAAAATCCAACACCCCAAAACTCCTACACCTGGAAACTCCTGCACCCCAAAACTCCTAGACCTCAAAATCCCAACACCTAAAAACTCCTGCACCCCCAAAATACAACACCCCAAAACTCCTACAGCACAAACATCCAGCACCCCAAAACTCCAACACCCCAAACCTCTACACCCCAAAACTCCAACACCCCAAAACTCCTACACCCCACAAATCCTACATCCCACATCTCCTACACCCCAGAATTCCTACACCCAAAAGTTCCTGCACCCCAAAAACCCAACACCCCAAAGCTCCTACACCCCTAAGCTACTACACCCCAAAACTCCTATACCCGAAAATTCCTACACCCCAAAACTCCAACACCCAAAACTCCTACACCCCACATCTCCTACACCCCAAAACTCCTATACCCCAGAATTCCTACACCCAAAAGCTCCTGCACCCCAAAACTCCAACACCCCAAAATACCAACACCTCAAATCCCGCTACCCCATACACCAGCATCTGGACACCCCACACCTCCTACACCCC
>NW_018365143.1:0-2226 GCF_002078875.1 Numida meleagris
GCAGCTGTCTGTGTTGCTGCTGGTGTCAGTGCGGTGCTTGAGGAGGACGCCTGTGTGGCTTCTGCTGAGCAGCCACGCAGCACTGCTTGCTTACGCTGAGCTTGGTCCCTGCAAGAGATGGGCTTGTGGTAAGCGCGTGTGATGCGTGGTTGTATTTGTTTCAGCACTGCTGACTCTTCCTGCTGCTAAAATGGGACCATCTGATCTTTTAATTTAGTCTCAAACTACAATCTTTTGTTTCAAATGGGAGAGGATAAGAGAAGTCGTGACTCAAAGATACCTGGTTGTGCCTTGAGGCAGAGTCTCTGAGAGGCCTTGTGCCTGCTCTGGTGGCTCTGAGCTGCCTTAGAGCAGTTCTACATCCACCTCCCTGACCGATACCCATTCCCATTGTGGCATCTCTATCACTACCTCAGGGTGACTTCTGCTGATTGCACTGTTGAGCCAGGAATTTCAGCAGAAATTCCAGGTGTGGTGCAACAATCTGTCTTTATTCTGCCTGCTGCAGAAAATAATGCAGCCCATGGGTCTTGACTGGTAATTCAAATCAGCACAAAAAGGCAAAAACAAATGGTTCAGTAAAATTTTGTGTTCTGGTTCTTACACCAGTTTAGGGATGGTAGAGCCAATAGTTTGGTAGAGGAAGGTGTCTGTGCTTCTATTTTCTTCTCTGACAGTGCAGAATGTGATAAATATTTCTGAATCTAAAGCTGGAGATGAGGAAAATATGGATATGAATTTTAAAGAGAGGTTCTTCTGCAATCACTGTGTCCTGGCTACGCAATGGCTGCGTGAGGGCAATAGGCAGAGAGCCCATTCCCCTGGAGGAGTTGGCTGTGCTCTTTGGTGTGAGGCTGCAGGAAGCTCTGCAGGGTGTGAGGGTGCGACTTACTTTGGCAGAGCACGATGGTGATGGTTATGGCAGTGAGGAGCAGGAAGCAGGCGCAAGCCAGGTTAACCCACAGGATGAATTTGCAGGACCAATTCAGCTTGTTCTTGTTACTTGTTTCTGCAGGAAGAAAGGAGAGAGAGGAAAGAGGAAAGTCCCAGCTGCAGACATGTCCCTGCATTCTGAAACGCCAGCACAGATTTTAATTTGGCCTCTTCCAATCACAGCAGCACTGCAGGCAGAGCCCCTGCCTCCCCAGTGCTGGGTTACCTGCATCCGCGCCCCATCGCAAGTTGTCCTTGGTGACATGTCTGCTCTGGGTGGTGTCAGTGGATGTGGTGGGTTCTGCTGTTGTTGTGAGTGGATAGAAAAATGGATGAATGCAGTGTGATAGATCAAGACAGCCATAGATGATGCTGTGGCCAGCACAGGGGGAACTCTGCAGGGCCCATTTTGACCTGTGATGCCCTGACACTCTGATGTGAGGTGTGCTTGTATTGCTGAGCTGCCCAGCCATGGAACCTGCTGTCTGTGGGCTCAGAATTTCTTAGCAGCACCCTCATAAATTCTGAGCTCTTTAGGTGGCTTCATCCCCTCACTGGCAGCTCTCTGAGAATGATTAAATTGTTCTTTTGTCCTCACATCCCCAGATGCCTACATTCAGTGCAGCCTTTAATTCCTGTTGTTCCAAGGAAATCAGCAGTGCAGGCAGAGCCCCTGCCTCCCTGCAGCTGGGTTACCTGGACCTGGGCTCTTCTGGCAGCTGTGCTGCTTGGTGATCTGGCTGCACTGGGTGGTGGGAGGGGGGTGTGGTGGGTGCTTCTGTTGTTGTTATGACTGGTAGGAGAAATGGATGAATACAGTGAGGTACAGCAGAAGAGCTTCCTCTCACCCCTGCCAGGACACAGCCAGGAGAGGGGGAACTTTTATAGGGCCTGGCTTGAACCGTGTCTTGGGACCAGTGCTCTTTAACTTCTTTATCAATGGCATCGCTGAAGGAATTGTGTGCACCCTCAGCTAGTTTTCTGATGACACCAAGCTGAGCGGTGCAGCTGATGCAATGGAAGGAAGGGATGCCATTCATAGGGACCTCAACAAACTAGAAAGGTGGGCCCAGGTGAATCTAATGATGTTCAGCACAGCAAAGTGCAAGGTTTTGCACTTGGGCCGGAGGAATCCCAGGTATATATACAGACTGGGAGAAGCAATCCTTGAGAGCAGCCCTGCAGAGAAGGACCTGGGGGTTCTGGTGGATGAAAAACTAAACATGAGCCAGCAGTGTGTTCTTGCAGCTCAGAAAGCAAATGGCATCCTGGGCTCCATCAGAAGGGAGGTGG
>NW_018365143.1:4021-7207 GCF_002078875.1 Numida meleagris
CCGCTCCCGCTTCCGTGCGCAGTCACTGAGCAGCCCTGAATTGCGTCCTTTGGGTTTGCCCTTGATTTCCCCTGGGTCCGTTTTGCCCAGTGTCTTGGCCGTGGTGCAAGGGGAATGCCTTCCCCCATTGTCCTCCTTGCTCCCGGCCAAGGTGCCCCGTGAGCCTGCTTCCATACTCACAGAGCGTGAGGCTGAGCAGGAGGAGCAGTGCAGGAGACGCGGCCATCGTCCTCGGAGCGGTGCAGCGCAGCGCGGGTGATCTTTGTCTCTTAACTTTTTAGGCAGCGTAACTGATAGGAGAGGATGTGATGTCATCAGGACCCATTCTGTGAAGATCCAGGGTTCAGAACTGAATGATTTCTGCAGAACTCCAGTAGAGATCCAGAACTCAGGCTGTTTGTTGTTATAGTGTTGTTTTTAATGGATTTTGCTGCAGTGTCTACAGCTGAGATTCAGGTCTCAAATGCTCCTTCTTGAAATCAGATCAGCCATCGCAGTCTGCTGTCTCTCAGCCATTTGGGGCACTCCCATCACATCCTGACCCGCACAACATGGGGACAAGTGCCGTGATGTGGAATCCGGCCCCAGGCTGCATTTCTTGACAAAGATTCTGCCACCTTCCCTTCCTCATACATAAGTGGTCCGGTGTGGATGTCAAAGCATGCAGTGTTCTTACAGAGCACACAAGACGCGGGGATGTTTTACAGCACCCATTCCTATGCAGTTTTGATTCCCAAGTCCATGCATTGATGAAATGGAGCTGACTTCTCCAGCTCTGTTCTTCTTTGCAATTGCTCTGCAAATGCTGCTTTGTGCAAGGCAGGAGATCCGTGAAGTGGAACCCATCAAAAAAGCCCCCTGTCCCAGTGGCATGCTGATTTGTATCTTATTTTCAAAGCCGAGTTTTTGTGGTTTTATTTTGCAACCACAAGGTCCTACACCCTGCCAAATAGATGTGTCAACCTCCAGAGCCTTTGCTGCTGCCTCTAGGTGACCACTCACACGTTGGTAAGTGCTGGGCTACCTGCAGCTTTGCACATACAGTGACAACCGTTTCCCTGGGCTGGTGTTATTTGTGTCTTGTGTTGTTATTTCCTGGCTCTACTGTAATTTGTGATGCGTTGTTGTATTCCTCTTTTGCAAATGAGCTCCCTGCTCCTGGATGCCAGCAACCAGGCCCCGCTGTCTGCTGGAAGTGCTGTTGTGTGAGAAAATGGGCAAAAATTGTCTGGTTATCCCTGGGCGCATTTCATTGGGCCTGAAAGCATATTGGTGAGTAAGTAAGGAAAGCCGGTGTGAAGCCTTGTAGAATGGGGTGACTTAGGCTTACTTTGAGATTTTAAGACTTGTGATGTCAGCATATAGTAGAGTAATTTTATTTTGAAAATGAAATAGAAAATGGACTTTGTTGATTAAATAACATGACAAGAATGTGTGTCTTGAAATCCCATCCAGCAAGTGTGAACAAAGGACTGTTAGGCCTCTGTCCAACTCCCATTGAGACACCTGTGCTGCTTGTGTGGGCTCCTTCTGTTGTCAGTTTATTCTTCTCCGTCTCAATAGAATCCATACTGCCTTTGCAATGGGATCTGTAGCTTTGGGGAGTGCCTGTCTTCACTGCCTGGTAGAGGAAGCTGGGTCAGGAGCTGAAGCTCTGGGCATGCCTTGTGATGGCTGAGGTTGTCCCATGTGTTGTGAGGTGCTGAAGCAAGCTGCTTCTGCCTTACAGCAGCACTGTGACCAAACTAGGACAATTCCTCTTCTGAGTGGTTCAGGATGGTTAGATGAGAACAGAAACTGTTGGCAAATGCATAAGGTTGAATGTTTCTTTGTATTGGGTTCTCACCCTGCCACGGAGCACTGTTGCTTACTCACAGCATCTCATCTTCAGAGATGTGTTTGGAGAACCTCTACTAGCTGAGTACGGGAGAGCTCCAGACAAGTGCTGCTTGCCTTTCTTAGTAGGGATGTCTTACTTCCCTCTTCTGCCCTCCTGATAGTGTTATTTTACTCCGGTTCATTCCCAGATTCCAAACAGGAACTCAGATGTTTGCTTCCTAGGTACAGAGGTGTTCCTGCAGCTCACCAGTGGAGTTTTTTTCCATATGAGGCCACGCCTCCTGTGATGCGTTCAGAACCTGGGTGCTGGATTCCTTTTCCTCTTCATATTCAGATTTGAAGATCTTCTTGAAGGTCTTTGTGAGTCACTCCTACACCAAAGGTACACCCCGCCCCTGCCTCTTCTGATGTGTTCCATCGTGCCATGCAGGATGGGGGCAACACTGCTGAGTCACAGGGGGAGCTTTTGGGAGAGTCTCTCCTTCCTGCTGCCTTTAAGATACGGTTAATGAATGTATGTCTTTAATGCAAGATGCAAGCTTGGTGCCATTGGAGGGGGAGTAGTCAGGGGGCTGTGATGGATCCGTTACCAGCAGAGGCACGTTTCATTGGCCAGAGAGGGACCCATGGAAGACTAGCTGTGATGGAGATGTCTGTGTGTGATCAGATGAAGCCACCCAGCTCCTGATCCTCCATCTCTTGTCTCCTAAGTATGAATTCACCTGGGGTTGGATCTTTGTTTCCAGTGTTCTGTGTTTGTATATCTGTTAGCACAAAGCAATCCAACCATTCACCTATCACCAATATTCCCACTAAACTACGTCCCTCAGTACAACATCTGAACCTTTCTTTCCAGGGTCGGTGACTCCAGCACCTCGCAGGGCAGCCCGTTCCAACGCCTGAGCACTGTCTTGGGGAAGAAGTATTTCCTAACACCCAACCTGAATCTTCCCTGGCACAACTTGAGGCCAATCCCGCTAGTACTGGCAAAAAATAAGAACAAGTAGGACTGTCCAAGTGGCAAATACTCTATTATGAAAAGCTTCAGATATATGTAGTACCTCAAGGAAAAACTCTAATGTCTAATGGAATTTTATTTTCGTAAACATTACTGGCATAGCATCTTATGTTGTAAGTCTCTCTGTCCCCTCCTCTGTCAGTGATGAATTAAACCAAACGACACAATGAAAGAGATAAAAGTTAGATCTAGCTTGTAAGGAAGACTATGGAATTGTCAGAATAAGGCATGAGAACTGAGTTTAGGATCTGATTGGTTTATTGTTCATCTCATGGAAGGCTCTGCTGTCCAGCACAGCGGTGCCTTTTCCATAGTGGCCCGGAGCTGCC
>NW_018365144.1:0-4347 GCF_002078875.1 Numida meleagris
CTGTGTTATTGACCTGGTGTTGGGGTGATCTAACAGGACCTGAAGGCGATGTGATCTACCAGGACCTGATGGCAGTGTGATGTACCAGGACCTGATGGCGATGTGGTCTACTTGATGTCAGTGTGATGTACCAGGACCTGATGGCGATGTGATCTACCACGACCTGATGGCAATGTGATCTACCAGGACCTGATGGTGATGTGGTCTACCTGATGCTGATGTGATCTACCAGGACCTGATAGTAATGTGATCTACCACGACCTGATGGCGATGTGGTTTACCGCAATCTGATGGTAATGTAGTTGAACAGGACCTGGTGGTGATGTGATCTACCAGGACCTGATGTCTGTGTGATCTACCTGATGTCAATGTGGTCTACCAGGACCTGATGGTGATATGATCTACCTGGACCTGACGGTGATATGATCTACCTGGACCTGACGGCGATGTGATCTACCAGGACCTGATGTCAATGTGGTCTACCTGGACCTGATGTCTGTGTGATCTACCTGATGTCAATGTGATCTACCAGGACCTGATGGCGATGTGATCTACCAGGACCTGATGGCGATGCGATCTACCACAACCTGATGGCGATGTGGTCTACCTGGACCTGATGGCGATGTGATCTACCACAACCTGATGGCGATGTGATCTACCTGATGTCAATGTGATCTACCAGGACCTGATGGCGACGTGATCTACCAGGACCTGATGGTGATATGATCTACCTGGACCTGACGGCGATGTGATCTACCTGATGCCAATGTGATCTACCAGGACCTGATGGCAATGTGATCTACCACGACCTGATGGCAATGTGGTCTACCAGGACCTGATGGTGATATGATCTACCTGGACCTGATGTCGAAGCGGTCTACCAGGACCTGATGGCGATGTGATCTACCAGGACCCGATGTCAGTGTGGTCTACCTGGACCTGATGGCGATGTGATCTGCCTGGACCTGATGGCAATGTGATCAACCTGGACCTGATGGCAATGTGATCAACCTGGACCTGATGGCGATGTGATCTACCTGGACCTGATGGCGATGTGATCTACCAGGACCTGATGTCGAAGCAGTCTACAGGACCTGATGTCAATGTGGTCTACCAGGACCTGATGTCTATGTGATCTACCTGATGTCAATGTGATCTACCAGGACCTGATGGCGATGTGATCTACCAGGACCTGATGTCAGTGTGGTCTACCTGGACCTGATGTCTGTGTGATCTACCAGGACCTGATGGCGATATGATCTACCTGGACCTGATGGCGATGCGATCTACCAGGACCTGATGGCGATGTGATCTACCAGGACCTTTTGGCGTGTAAAGCCTCTGGAACTGCCCCCCCCCAGCACCCTCCTGCGGCAGCTGGCTGCCCGTGCTCAGTGCAGTGAAATCCAGTTGGCGCCCAGCCACCAGTGGTGTCCCCCAGGGCTCGGTACCGGGGCCGCTCCGGTTTAGCATCGTTATCGGGGATCTTAACGAGGGGGCTGAGCGCACCCTCAGTGAGTTGGCGGCCGGCACCAGTTTGGGAGGTAACATGAATGTGACAGAGAGCAGGAAGGCGCAAGGGGGGAACTGGACAGACTGGGCCGAGGCAGAGATGATTCTGCAGTACCGACAGCGGCCGCTAGGGGGCAGCAGAGATGATTCTGTAGTACTCACAGCGGCCGCTAGGGGGAAGCAGAGATGATGCTGTAATACCCACAGCGGCCGCTAGGGGGCAGGATAGACGATTATGTAGTACCCACAGCGGCCACTAGGGGGCAGGATAGATGATTCTGTAGTACCCACAGTGGACACTAGGGGGCAGGATAGATGATGCTGTAGTACTCACAGCGGCCGCTAGGGGGCAGCAGAGATGATGCTGTAGTACCCACAACGGCCGCTAGGGGGCAGCAGAGGTGATTGTGATAATGGACACTAGGGGGCAGCCGAGATAGCGCTCTAATGCCGACAATGGACGCGAGGGGGCAGCAGAGAAGACTCTGTAGCACCACCACCGGCTGCTAGGGGGCAGCAGAGATGGGTGTGATACGGATAACGGCCACCAGGGGGCAGCAGAGTTGAGTGTGATACTGATAACGGCCACCAGGGGGCAGCAGAGTTGAGTGTGATACTGATAACGGCCGCCAGGGGGCAGTAAAGACAGATGTGATACTAATAACGGCCACTAGGGGGCAGCAGAGATGATTCTGCAATACCCACAACGGCCGCTAGGGGGCAGCAGAGATGATTCTGTAGTACCCACAGCGGACGCTAGGGGGCAGCCGAGATGACTGCATTACCAACAACTGACGCGAGGGGGCAGCAGAGGTGATTGTGATAATGGACACCAGGGGGCAGCCAAGATAGCGCTGTAGTGCCGACAACGGATGCTAGGGGGCAGCAGAGATGGGTGTGATACTGATAACGGCCACCAGGGGGCAGCAGAGTTGAGTGTGATACTGATAACAGCCGCCAGGGGACAGCAGAGACAGGTGTGATACTGATAACGGCCGCCAGCGGGCAGCAGAATTGAATGTGATACTGATAACGGCCGCTAGGGGGCAGTAGAAATGTGTGTGATACTGACAACAGCCACCAGGGGGCAGCAGAGATGGTTGTGATACTGATCACGGCCGCTAGGGTGGAGCAGAGATTATTCTGTAGTACCTATAGTGGCCGCTAGGGGGCAGAAGAGGACTCTGTAATGCCCACCCTGGCCGCTAGGGGGCAGCAGAGATGATTCTGTAGTACCCACAGCAGACGCTAGGGGGCAGCCGAGATGACTGCATTACCGACAACTGACGCGAGGGGGCAGCAGAGGTGATTGTGATAATGGACACTAGGGGGCAGCCGAGATAGCGCTCTAGTGCCGACAATGGACGCTAGGGGGCAGCAGAGATGGGTGTGATACTGATAACGGCCACCAGGGGACAGCAGAGTTGAGTGTGATACTGATAACGGCCGCCAGGGGGCAGTAAAGACAGATGTGATACTAATAACGGCCACTAGGGGGCAGCAGAGATGATTATGTAGTACCTATAGTGGCCGCTAGGGGGCAGCAGAGATGATTCTGTAGTACCCACAGCGGACGCTAGGGGGCAGCCGAGATGACTGCATTACCGACAACTGACGCTAGGGGGCAGCAGAGGTGATTGTGATAATGGACACCAGGGGGCAGCTGAGATAGCGCTGGAGTGCCGACAACGGATGCTAGGGGGCAGCAGAGAAAACTCTGTAGCACCACCACTGGCTGCTAGGGGGCAGCAGAGATGGGTGTGATACTGATAACGGCCACCAAGGGGCAGTAGAGACGGGTGTGATACTGATAACGGCCACCAGGGGGCAGCAGAGATGGGTGTGATACTGATAACGGCCACCAGGGGGCAGCAGAGACGGGTGTGATACTGATAACGGCCACCAGGGGGCAGCAGAATTGAATGTGATACTGATAACGGCCACCAGGGGGCAGTAAAGACAGATGTGATACTAATAACGGCCGCTAGGGGGCAGCAGAGATGATTCTGTAGTACCTATAGTAGCCGCTAGGGGGCAGCAGAGATGATTCTGTAGACCCTACAATGGCCTCTAGGGGGCTGCAGAGAGGACTCTGTAAGGATGACCCCGGCCGCTAGGGGGCAGCAGAGAGGAATCTGTAGTCCCTACAGTGGCCACTAGGGGGCAGTAGAGAGAACTCTGTAATGCTGTCCCCGGCCACTAGGGGGCAGCAGAGAGGACTCTGTAATGCCCACCCTGGCCGCTTGGGGGCAGCAGTGAGGACTCTGCAGCACCGACCCCGGCCTCAAGGGGGCAGCAGAGAGGAATCTGTAGTCCCTACAGTGGCCGCTAGGGTGCAGCAGAGATGACTCTGCAATGCTGACCCCGGCCGCTAGGGGGCAGCAGGGAGGACTCTGTAATGCCAACCCTGGCCGCTAGGGGGCAGCAGAGAGGACTCTGTAATGTCCACCCTGGCCACTAGGGGGCAGCAGAGAGAACTCTGTAATACCTATAATGGCCGCTAGGGGGGCAGCAAAGAGGATTCTGTAATGCCCACCCTGGCCGCTAAGGGGCAGCAGAGAGGACTCTGTAATGCCCACCCGGGCCGCTAGGGGGCAGCAGAGATGATCCTGTAGTACCTACAGTGGCCGGTAGGGGGCAGCAGGCAGGATTCTGTAGTCCCTACAATGGCTGCTAGGGGGCAGCAGAGATGATCCTGTAATACCTAGAATGGCCGCTAGGGGGCAGCAGAGATGACTCTATAATGCTGTCCCCAGCCGCTAGGGGGCAGCAGAGAGTATTCTGTAGCCACTACAATGGCCGCTAGGGGGCAGCAGAGATTACTCTGTAATGCTG
>NW_018365144.1:11203-12340 GCF_002078875.1 Numida meleagris
TGTCCCCACAGCTGTCCCCTATGGGGCGTCCCCCCACAGCTGCCCCCCATGGATGCCCCCTATAGGGTGTCCCCCCATGGATGTCCCCTATGGGATGTCCCCTATGGGGTGTCCCCATAGATGTCCCCTATGGGCATCCCCTATGGGGCGTCCCCCCATGGCTGTCCCCTATGGGGCGTCCCCATAGCTGTCCCCTATGGGGCGTCCCCCCATAGCTGCCCCCCATGGACGTCCCCTATGGGATGTCCCCTATGGGGCATCCCCATAGATGTCCCCTAAGGGCATCCCCTATGGGGCGTCCCCCCATGGATGTCCCCATAGCCACCCCACGGAGTGTCCCCATGGCTGCCCCCCATGGACGTCCCCTATGGGACGCCCCCTATGGGGTGTCCCCACAGCTGTCCCCTATGGGGCATCCCCTCATGGCTGCCCCCCATGGCTGCCCCCTATAGGGTGTCCCCCCATGGCTGCCCCCCATAGCTGCCCCCAATGGGGCGTCCCCCCACGGATGTCCCCATAGCCACCCCACAAAGTGTCCCCATGGCTGGCCCCTATGGGGCGTCCCCCCATAGCTGCCCCCCATGGACGTCCCCTATGGGACGCCCTCTATGGGGTGTCCCCACAGCTGTCCCCTATGGGGTGTCCCCCCATGGATGTCCCCTATGGGGCGTCCCCCTACAGCTGCCCCCCATGGCTGCCCCCTATGGGGCATCCCCCCATGGATTTCCCCGTAGATGTCCCCACAGATGTCCCCTATGGGGTGTCCCCCCATGGCTGCCCCCCATGGCTGCCCCCTATGGGGATGTCTCCCCATGGCTGGCCCCTATGGGGCGTCCCCCCATAGATCTCCCCATAGATGTCCCCAGAACTGTCTCCTATGGGGCGTCCCCCCATGGCTGCCCCCCATGGTCGTCCCCTATGGGATGACCCCTATGGGGTGTCCCCACAGATGTCCCCTATGGGGCGTCCCCATAGATGTCCCCACAGCTGTCCCCTATGGGGCGTCCCCCCATGGCTGCCCCCCATGGCTGCCCCATAGGGGGTGTCCCCCCATAGCTGCCCCCCATGGCTGCCCCATAGGGGGTGTCCCCCCATAGCTGCCCCCCATGGCTGCCCCATAGGGGGTGTCCCCCCATA
>NW_018365145.1:0-5919 GCF_002078875.1 Numida meleagris
TTCATGGGCCTTGTCCCCAGGGGACAGCTCATGGCATCTCCGTCTACATTGGGAATCCTCGTATCCCTTCAGAGACATCTCATGATGTCCCCATATCTCTTGAGGAGTCCCCTTCTCCCCTAAGGACATCTCACGGTGTCCCCACATCCCTTGGGGTGTCCCAGTGTGCTCTGGGGACACCTCAAATTGTCTCTTTTTCCTCCCTAAGGACCCCTCACCCCATCCCCATTTCCCCACACTCTGTCCCTATGTCCCTTCATCCCCTCCCCACATCCCCTTGCACTGTCCCTTCGCTCCATCCCCGCGTGCCCCGGGGACCCCATACCCTGTTCTCTATCCAGAAGCAGAAGGCTCAGCTCCTGGGTACCCCTTACCCCACCCCTTTCTCCCCAGACCAGAAGCAGCAGGCGCAGCTCCTGGAGCAGCAGCAGAAGGCGACGGCGGAGCGCGAACGGCAGCTGGAGGCGCTGCTGGCGGACGAGCGCAGCAGCTACGAGCAGAACCTGCAAGCACTGGAGGCCAAGATGCAGGCGGAGGCGGCGAGCATTCAGCAGGAGCTGAACCGGGCGCTGGAGGCGAAGCTACGGGAGCACAACGAGCTGCTGCAGCGCGGCTTCAGAGAGCGGGCGGCGCTGATGGAGCAGGAGGTGGCGGCGCTGCGGCGGGAGATGAACACCACCAACAACCAGGAGCTGGCGGCCAACGCCCTCGACGCCGTGCGCGCCGCCTGCGACCTCGCCAGCGTGGTAAAGATGACCAGAGCGTTACGGGGTACAGCGGTGTAAGCTACTGCACACCAATCAACCTCCGCCCGCCCCTGCTCGGCGGCCAAATAAAGCGCTCCTCCCGCAGCCCCGCTACCCGCGCTCCTCTCTTGCGACGCTTCCGGCGCGATGACGTCATAACCTGGGCGACCGGACCCATCCGCGCCCCCTTGCGGCCGTACCGCGGCGCGGCGCTGGGAGGGAAGGAACGAGGGAAGGAGCGAAACCTCGCGGCAGGGGATTGGGTGGGGCGATCTCGCGAGAGGGTGGGTTTTCCGGCTTCTTCCGGCTGGCGGTCGTGGTACTCACTTCCGGGTGTTGCGTGTGTGCGGGTGGCAGTGAGGTGAGAGAGGGCGCTCGGAGCGTCCCTGGGCCAGAAGCGCCTAGGAGAGCGACTAGGTTTGGGGACCGAGGCCTAAGCGCCAGGTCCAGGGCTCGGAACCAGGGCCAGGGAACGAGAGTCAGAACCGGGGACCACGGCCAGGCCTTGGGCCAGAGATCAGGGCCCCAGTTCCGACACCAGGCCCTAAGCCTGGGAATCGGGACTCACGGTCAGGGGCTGAGATCCAGAGACCGGACCTAGGGCCCAGGAACCGACCCCGGGGAGCAGGCAGTTAGGCTAGGAAGTGAGGACCAGCCCTGGAAACTAGGCCCAGAGCCCAGGGTTGGGCCTAGGAGAGCGACTAGGTTTGGGGACTGAGGCACAGGGACCGAGGTCCAGGGCTCGGAACGTGCTCCTACAAGTCAGCCATAAGACAGAGCCCAGGGACCAGCACAGAGCCACACCAAGTGACTGCTTTTGTTGTTGTAAGAACACAAGTAAGCGGTAACTTCCATAACAAGGCAAGCACCAGATGCACACCAAAGCAGGAGGCAACAAGGCTCCCAGCCCTTCCTGGCTCCCAGTCCCAGTCACTGTGGAAAACTGGATCCTTTGAAAACTCTTCATCTTTCACTTATCTACTCTAACCTGAGCTGGAGCCCGCTTTGTGCCTGTAATGCAATGGGATGCGCCACAAGGCAGCAGAGCAGCAAGATCCCAGGCTGCAGTGAGTGAGGATCTGCTCACACCCAACAGCAGTGGGTACAGAAGTAAGGGAAAAAGGCTGCTTACCTCAGAAGGCCTGTAAGGTCCTCGGGTAGGCAGGGATCTCCAGATGAGATACCATTATCTCTGCTGCCAACCCTTAAATGACGTTTGGGAAGGGATGGATCCTGGCTCCACCCCTTCTAGTGACTCTGGCGCATTACTTCATTACTTGCATCTAAGCTCCCCTGGGTTGGCCCTGCTTTCTTATGAGGTGATCAGTCACTGGTTCAAGCCATGACTTAACATTTCCCCTACAGTCCCATAGGGTGCTGTAAGGCACTTAATGAATCCAGAGGAAGAGTAAGCCAAAAGTAAGAAAGGGGAAAGGGAAAGCTGGGATTAAGAGTGGGAAGGCAACGGGCATTGGCTTGGTTTCCCCTTAATCCCCCAGTCTTGGAATCGTGAAAATTGGCAAATCTGTTTCCCTCTACTTTAACTACTGGATCACAATACAGATATTCTTTTGCAAGTTTCAAAGGAGCTATCCGGAATTGGTCTGGATGTCAATTGGATCAGATCTGCACATAGGAATTTCCCAGGAACTACAGGCTCGGGGTGCAGAAGGCACCAGCACCCATGAGAAACACAAAGTCTTCAGCATCCTGGAGAGCACTGCCAGGAGACAAACCCTGTCCCAAACACAGAAGTGTCCTGCTAGCTTCTGCTCCAGGCCTTACCTTCACCGCTCTGCGCGGCAGGTGCCTTGGCCCTGTGGCCATCCCAGAAGAAACGCAGGGCAGCAATGAGCCGGTGCAGGAAGCACACCATGTACTCTGGTGGGCACAACACAGTCAAGTTCTAGGGCAACAATGAGAGTTGAGCCATTAGGGCAGCTGTGAAGGTGCTGCTTAGTCCCGGTGGCCACAAGGGCCAGGCAGAAACTTCCTGTTCTCATTCTTGCTCAAAGCACATGCACCCATTTGCAAAGAGCACCTCTAGTTTCCAGCACTGGGATGGAGCCCAGCCCTGACAGCATGTAGCTGCTTCCACCGCTGTAAAATCCCTGGCTCTACAATAACAAGCTGGTCTGACAGAGGAGGATGGATAGCACTTGTTCCACCACTGAAGATGGGCTGCTCATTAACACAGACAGGCAGGTGAGGAAAGGGTTTCCTGCAATAGCACATCCCCACCTTCCCTAGCTGCAGGCCATCAGCCTGAGCCAAGGCCAGAAGAGTGGTGCTCACCCAGGTGGTGAAGGGGATGCCAAAACCAGCAGGAAAACTGAGTGCTTCACAGCCACACTTGAGAGATTTCAGCAGGATATCTGACTTACACCCAAGGCTGCTCCCAAGGATAGTTTTCCACCTAAATCACTGCACAGGACCTGGGTAAGTTCCCTGGTTTCTAGCCTCAGATCTCCTTGCTCCTCCCAAGAGGCTGCTATATTTAGGTATCAGTTGTTCATCTGCTGGAAGCAACTCAGCCAAAATGGCAAGAGCTCCCACCACGAGGGTACCGGAGAGCTCCAGGTCTCAGCTTTCACACAGGAAGGCAGCTGGCAATGCTTCTACTGTGCTAGAGGTCCAGTATGACTGAAAGCTCTCCCAGGAGGATCTGCTCTATGATCTTTCCAAGCATAGGGGTGAAACTCAATGGCCTGGAGTTCTTCCCCTTCCTATAAATGGCAGTGATGTTTGCCTTTTTCCAGTCTCTGGGGACCTCACCTGACAGTCACGACTTTTCAAAGATGATGGAGAGCAGTTCAGCAACCGCATCAGCCTGCTCCCTCCAGACCAAACAGCAGCAGCGGGGCAGCTGCTATCACCATTGGCCCCGTTCCCTGCGTGGAGAGCACAGTGATGCTGTTGTGCAGTGGTGCAGGCATGCTGTGGTTGTACCGTGGTGTTGTGTGCATTTGTGGTGGTACTGGCAGATTTTGGCTGCAGCATTGGAGGTACTGCGTTGTGGTGCTGCTATACTGTGGCTGTACTGTGGAAGTGTGTGGGGGTACAGGTGCATTGTGGATGCAACATGACAGAATTGTGTTGTGGGAATGAGGTATTGGGTGGTGTTAGTGTCACGTTGTGTCTGTACCATGGAGGTGCTGTGCACAGCTATCGAGGCACTGTGGCTGCACCACCGCACTGTGAGGCGTTACCAGTACTGCTCCATGTCCCAAGGGAGCACGGGGCACTGACGCAGGAGTGCTTCAGGCCTGAGGCAACGCTGCTGCATGCTGTAGATGGAGTAGCTGCGGGAGGAGAAGCACTGCATCCAGCAGCCATGGGCTTTGTGGGTGCCCTGTTGTGCTGTTTCTGCCCAGAGTAGCCAGCCAGGTGTCAGGCATTGCCAGCAAAGTGCTGCTGCATGCTGGAGCTCTTTCCCCCTCCAGCAGTCCCTGTAGTCAACGCACTGCCACGGTCCAGGCACCTGGAGTTCGGGGAAGTGAGCAGTGTTCCGGGAAAGGAAAACAAAATAAAGGAAAACAAACGGCGACAGGTGGTGGGACGGGGGGAGGAGGGGGCGTGGCTTTAATATAAATTGCAGTCTCCAGTCTGCACTCACAGCAGACGGCAGCACAACCATGGATGCTCCGGTGCTCCCGATGCCAGCCCCGCTCTGCCTGGTGAACAACAAGGATGGCAAGCTGTCCCTCGACCCCACAGCACTGGAAGTGCTGCGTGGCGTCACCCAGCCCCTGGTGGTGGTGGCCATCGCCGGGCTGTACCGCACCGGGAAGTCCTTCCTGATGAACCGGCTGGCACAGAAGCGCACAGGTGAGCCGAGGGGGAAACCTCATGCATTTTGCGGGGCATTTTGTGGGACATTTAGTGGGATTTCTGAGAGCTCACTCCCCCCAGGCTTCCCACTGGGCCCCACGGTGCATGCGGAGACCAAGGGCATCTGGATGTGGTGCGTACCCCACCCGCGCCGGCCTGGCGTGATGTTGTTGCTGCTGGACACTGAGGGGCTGGGAGACCCCAACAAGGTGAGTGCAGGGGCAGGGGGCTCCCAGACCCCCCGTAGGACCGGAGCCCCCAGTAACCCAGATACGTGTGCAGGATGACGATGACAGCGATGCCTGGATCTTCACGCTGGCGCTGCTGCTCTCCAGCACCCTGGTGTACAACAGCGTGGGCACCATCGACCAGCGGGCGCTGGAGCAGCTGCGGTACGGGGATGTCTGGGAGGGTGGTGACGGGGTGACAGTGGTTATGCAGTGACAACACTGATGGGTGGTGTGGGTCCCACAGGCTGGTAACGGAGCTGACAAAGCACGTGCGCGTGCAGGAGGAGGATGACAACCCAGCATCCAACTTTGTCCGCATCTTCCCTGGCTTCGTCTGGACCGTGCGTGACTTCACGCTGCAGCTGCGGGCCGGTGAGAAGACCATGAGCGAGGACGAGTACCTGGAGGACATGCTGCGACTGCAGACCGGTATGGCCACCAGCGTGTGTCCCCACATGTCAGCGTGCGTATCCGCAGTCGCTGGGACTGTGCTAACAGTGGCAATGCAGGGAACGGGCACAGGGCCCAGGAGCGCAATGAGCTGCGGCACTGCCTGCGCAACTTCTTCCCCCGCCGCAAGCTGTTCACGCTGGAGCGACCGGCGGCTGACGCAGATCTGTCGCGGCTGGAGGAGCTGCGGGAGGACGAGCTACGGCCGGGCTTCCGGAAACAGGTGGACGCCTTCTGCCGGTACATCTGGGAGGAGGCACCGGTGAAGGTGTTGCCGGGTGGGCACCAGGTGACGGGCAGCGGTGAGTGCTGGTAGCGTGAGAATGGGTGGCACGTGGGGGGCCCGTGCAGGTGACCAGGGGACATGTGTGGGAGTGACACGTGCGGGTGACCATCACCTCTCACAGTGCTGGCGGGCCTGGTGGAGAAATACGTGGCGGCCATAACCAGCGGTGATGTGCCCTGCGTGGAGAGCGCAGTGACAGCGCTGGCACGGGCCGAGAACACCGCAGCAGTGGAGGCGGCAGTGGCCGAGTACCAGCGAGGCATGGAGCAGGGCCTGGTGCTGCCCACGGCCTCCTATGACATGCTGGTGGCCGTGCATCGGGACTGGGAGCAACGCGCCATCGCCCTCTTCCTGTCCCGTGCCTTTGCCGACAATG
>NW_018365145.1:6242-13971 GCF_002078875.1 Numida meleagris
TGGAACTGTGCCTCACGGTTGCACGGTCAGGCGGAGGCGGTGCTGGAGGTGTTCCTGCGGGAGCGCGAGGGGCTGGCACAGGTGTTGAAGGCCACTGAGCTGCAGCTGGAGCTGGCGGAGCGGCAGCGGGAGGCAGCAGCGGCCGAGGCAGCAGCGGCCCAGAAGGCGGCAGAGGCGCGGCTGGAGGAGCAGCGGCGCAGCATGGAGGAGCACATGCGTCAGATGGAGCAGCAGCTGAAGGAGGAGCTGCGTGCATGGCTGGAGGAGCAGCAGCGTGTGCTGGAGCACCAGAAGAAGGTGAGTGCTGTGATGGTTTTGTGACTGTACCATGGAGGTGTTGTGTGGTGGTTCCAGCACATTCTGGCTGTGCAATGGCGTTGTGTGCTGCTACTCACACTTCTCCCTGTCCCACAGGAGTATGAGGCGCTGCTGCAGGAGGGCTTCAAGCATGAGGCAGCAGCCACGCAAGAGCGGATCACAGAGCTGGAGAAGGAAAAGAAGAAAATGATGGTGGGCACGTGGGCTAGCGCAGCTCTGAGCTTGCTGAGCTTGGTAGCACCATTTGTGCCTGGTGCAGTAGGATTGATGCTGAAGTTTGCCACCAAACTTAGGCTGTAATCTGTCCCCCAGCAGCTGTCCCTGCAATAAATCTAGTGGCAATACCGAGGTGTTATCATTTTGGAAAAGCAGAGTGCTCCATTCCAGGAGAGCAAAGGAAGCAGCAGCAGAGGGTGGACTGGCGGGGCTGGATGTACTTTCTCTTTCAGTTCCTGAGCTGTGATTACTCCAGTCAAGTCATAGAATCATAGAATCACAGGATCATATGTGGGTAGTATTTGATGGACAGTGGGCGTATTTATTGCTCGAGTAATCCCTGGAGTGTCCTTGGAGGCCTGAGACGAGGAACAGCTGCTGTGTTGCAAGGTTGAACAGCTACGCCTCCAGGTTGTGCTTTACGGGACTGCTAACCACTGTCCAACTGCTAGAATGCCTATGTGATGATATCCGCTGTCCAATTAGCAGTGTTGTAGCGCGCGACGCCTACCTGATGCTCTGTAAATGTTGTCGAATTGCAATAAATTTAGCACTACGCGATAACCATATTGGTACAGCGGGTGACTTCGGCGTGCGCATTGCAACAATCATAGAAAGGTTTGGGTTGCAAGGGATCTCAGTGACCATCCACTTCCAACCTCTCTGCTCCATGTTGGTTGCCCACCGCAAGCTCAGGCTGCTCAGGTGTGGAAGACAACTGTTTTTCTTTGGCTCAAAGCTTGCTTCCTGAAGCCTTTTTCGTGATAAGAATCAATCTGACAACTGCGAGTTATCTAGGGGGGTGAGTGGTGGGTGTTACTGTGCCACAATACTTCTGCTCATGATTGTAAAGATAAGCAGAATCGGGACAAGCAGTCTTTTTCAGGGGTGCAGCTTGAAGGAGCTGACCACTGCAAAAGGCAATAATGCTTCTGCATAGCAACAAAGGCACCACTCCCTGCTGGCTTATCTGTTGGGCCAGATGTGTCACGCTAACAGAGAGCAAAAAGAAGAAGAAAAAAAACTGTGAACCAGGGGATAAAAGATCCCCACTGAACTAAGAACTTTGGAGAGGAACTCCCAGAAAGAAGAAACTTTGGAGAAAAAGAACTCCCAAAGAAAAGAAACCTTTGGCAGAGGAATTCCCTAGGAGAAAAAAAAACACTTAGGAAAGAATCCCCCCGGGCCCTGCTTGCTGCAAAGCTTCCTGGCTTTCTTCCATCCCTTGTGGTGATTGGAGGAGTTCCTGAGATCAATGGAGGCACTACGAACAACGCTGGACCCACGGTGGTGACAGTCTCTCTCTTGCTTTCTACAAGGACTCATTGCTTTTATTTCCTATCCCTTTCCTATTGCCCATCTTCCCCATCTCCCTGACCAACTAGGATTTGTAATAAACTGGTCGTGCTAACCCAACCCATTTATTGACCCGTTGTGTCTTAATCTTGCCATCGGGTAGAGATATGTAAAAAGAACCTCCTATCCCTCCTATAAGTTGGAGAGAGACACCAGGGCCTCTCCATGGCCTTGGGCACCTCCAGGGATGGGGCACAAACAGCTCTGGGCAGTAGTGCCAGCACCTCACCACCCTCGGAGTGAAAAACTTCCTCCTCATATCTCACCTAAATCTGTCCTCTTTTAATTTAAAACCTTTCTCCCCTGACCAGTCACTATCATACCCTGTAAAAAGTCACTCTCCCTCCTGCTTATAAGTGCCCTTCAAGTAATGGAAGGCCTCAGTGAGGTGTCCCCAGAGCCTTCTCTTCCCCAGGCTGATCACCCTCAGCTCCCTCCACCTGTCTTTGTAGAAGAAGAGGTGCGTCAGCCCTCTGAGCATCTTCCTGGTCCTCTCTGGGCCTGCTGCAAGAACTCCAAATCATTCTTGTGTTGGGGGTCAAGACCTTGATGGGGCCTCATGAGGGCAGAGCGCACCTCCCTGTCCGCTGCCCTCCTCCTTTGATGCAAACCTGGACACTGTTGGCCTTCCTGGGCTGCAAGTGTGCAATGCTGGCTTGTGTCCAGCTTTTGTCCACCAGGACACCCAAGTCCTTACCTTAGGGCTGCGCTCATGGAGTTACAATCATAGAATCATAGAATCACCAAGGTTGCAAAAGACCTACAAGATCATCCAGACCAACCATCCACCTACCACCAATATAACCCCACTAAACCTTGTCCCTCAACACTATGTGTAAATGTTCCTTGAACACCTCCAGGGTCGGTGACTCCACCACCTCCCTGGTCAGCCCATTCCAGCGCAAGACATATTTCCTCTGGTGCAACCTGCGTTCATTCCCCCTTGTCCTGTCACTAGTTATAAGAGAGAAGAGGCCAACCCCCAGCTCAACACAACCTCCCTTCAGGTAGTTGTAGAGACCGATAAGGTCTCCCCTGAGCCTCCTCTTCTCCACGCTGAACAACCCCAGCTCCCTCAGCCGCTCCTCATAAGGCCTGTGCTCCAGACCCCTCACCAGCTTCGTTGCCCACCTCTGAACACGCTCCAGAGCCTCTATGTCTTTCTTGTACCTCCTTTGTCCACCAGTGCCATCACTCCATCACAGAAGGACACCAGAGGGCTCAGGCACCAGCTGCCCTTGGTGAAGCCGTGCTGGCTGTCTCGGGTCACCTGGTCATCACTCATGTTCCTTAACACATCATCCAGGACAGTCTGCTCCATGATCTTGCCAGGCAGAGAGCTGAGGCTCTCCGGGTTGGAGTTCCCCAGGTCCTCCTTCCTCCCCTTCCTATAAATGGCAGTGATGTTTGCCTTTTTCCAGTCTCTGGGAAGAGACCTCACCTGACAGTCACAAGTTTTCAAAGATGATGGAGAGCGGCTCAGCAACCGCATCAGCCAGCTCCCTCCAGACCAAACAGCAGCAGCGGGGCAGCTGCTATCACCATTGGCCCCGTGCCCTGCGTGGAGAGCACAGTGATGCTGTTGTGCAGTGGTGCAGGCATGCTGTGGCAGTACCGTGGTGTTGTGTGGTTGTGTGGTGGTACTGGCACATTTTGGGTGCAGCATTGGAGGTACTGCGCACTGTGGCAGTACAGTGGACGGGTTGTGTGGGTACAGGTGCACTGCGATTACAACGTGACAGTGCTGTGTTGTGGGAATGGGGTGTTGGGTGGTGTTAGTGTCTCACATTGTGGCTGTACCGTGGTGTTGATGGGTGGTGGTACTGGCACATTGTGGCTGGACAGTGGAGGTGCTGTGCACAGCTATCGGGGCACTGTGGCTAGACCACGGCACTGAGGCAGAACTAACACCACTCCATGTCCCACAGGAGCACGGGGCACTGATGCAGGAGTACTTCAGGCCTGAGGCAACGGTGCTGCAGCTGTAGATGGAGTGGCTGCAGGAGGAGAAGCACTGCATCCAGCAGATGTGGGCCTTGTGTGCACCCTGGTTGCGCTCTTCCCACCCAGATTGGGCAGCCAGGTGCCAGGCATTATCAGCACACTGCTGCAGCGTGCTGGAGCTCTCCGATGGAACTGTGCCTCACGGTTGCACGGTCAGGCGGAGGCGGTGCTGGAGGTGTTCCTGCGGGAGCGCGAGGGGCTGGCACAGGTGTTGGAGGCCACTGAGCTGCAGCTGGAGCTGGCGGAGCGGCAGCGGGAGGCAGCAGCGGCCGAGGCAGCAGCGGCCCAGAAGGCGGCAGAGGCGCGGCTGGAGGAGCAGCGGGGCAGCATGGAGGAGCACACATGTCAGCTGGAGCAGCGTCTGAAGGCACAGCAGCGTGTGTGGCTGAAGGAGCAGGAGCTGTGGCTTGTGGCTGTGAAGGTGATCACAGCACAGCAGCAAGAGGCAGCCACAGCATAGGCAGCAGCAGCCCAGAAGGCGGC
The DNA here is from genome assembly GCF_002078875.1 of Numida meleagris. Classification (NCBI taxonomy): domain Eukaryota; kingdom Metazoa; phylum Chordata; class Aves; order Galliformes; family Numididae; genus Numida; species Numida meleagris. The sequence continues at coordinate 10,620 of NW_018365145.1, forward strand.
AGAGGCGCGGCTGGAGGAGCACATGTGACATCTGGATCAGAGGCTGAAGGAGGAGCAGCATGCGTGGCTGGAGGAACAGGAGCATGTGCGGGAGCACCACAAGATGGCAATCACTGTGACGGTGTTATATGGCAGTGCTGGCATGTTATGGCAGTACCGTATGATTGTGAGGATGTGTGGTAGTTCCAGCTCATTGTAGCTTCACCATGGTCCTGTGTGGCTGTACCAGGAAGGTGTCTAGTGGTGCTGGCACGTTGTGCATGTACCACAGAATTGTTGGGTGGTGATACCAGCACACTGTGTCTGCATTAAGATGCTGGGTGGTGGTGCTGTTGCATTGTGGCTGCACCGTGGCAGCACTGTGTGGTGGCAGCAACCCCACTCCCTATTCCACAGGAGCATGAGGCACTGATGAAGGAGGGCTTCAGATGCATGGTAGTGGCAATGCAGCAGATGGTTGAGCAGATGCACGAGGAGAAGAAGGAAATGGAGATCTCCTCATTAAGCTGCATGGTTTTGAACGTCCTGAGCAATCTGCTCAGGGCTCTTGAACTCGTCCTGTCAGACAGTGACAGTGAAGAGGAGGACAGCGATGAGGAAGTGATGTGTAGCCTTGTCCCCTGACAGCTGACCATGCAATAAATTCTGTGACACTTTCAAGCTGATGTCATTTTGGGGCAGCGTGGGGCCCTTTGTGGGTAAAGCAAAGGAAGCAGCAGCAGAGAATGTGTCCGGGGGAGCTGGGTGTGCTTTCCCTTTCAGTGCTGGCAGCAGCATGGCCGTGGAGGCTCTGGTGCCTCCGATGCCCGCCCCGCTCTGCCTGGTGCACAGTGACAGCACGCTGCCTCTCAACCCCGCAGCGCTGGTGGTGCAGCACGGTGTCACCCAGCCCCTGGGGGAGGTGTCCATCACCGAGCGCTACCGTAGTGGAAGTCCTTCACGTTGTTTGGGAGGGCGGCAGTGCAGTGACGACAGTGATGTGAAGAGAATGGTGATGTGGTGACAACAGCTTGATCTGGGCCATGCTCGACCTGACACTGCGGCTGCAGGCGGGTGAGCAGCACATGAGCGAGGAGGAGTACCTGGAGGATACACAGCACCTGTGACCTGGTTCAGCCGTCACCACTTGTCCCTGCATGTCACTGTGTGTCCCTGTGGGCAGAGGTGCCGTGCTGATGGTGGCAATGCAGAGCACAGGTGTACAGTGAAGAGCAACGAGCTGCTGCACTGCCAGCACAACTTCTTCCCCCGCCGCAAGCTGCTCGTGCTGGAGCAGCCGGCAGCCGATGTGGCGCTGGCGGTGTTGGAGGAGCTGTGAGGGATGCACAGGCCGAGGAGGTGCTGGATGAGTTCCTGGCAGGACGCCGGGCAGAGGCGGAGGCAGTGCTGAAGGCAGACAACGCACTGAGCGAGGCCGAGAAGCAGCTGGAGGGTGAGCGGTGCACTCGGTGTCATCCCTTCTCCCCTTCGCCCGTCACCCATCCCTGTGTCCTCTAGGGACAAGGGACACCTTGTATTATCCTCTGGGGACATCTCACAGTGTTTCATGGGCCTTGTCCCCAGGGGACAGCTCATGGCATCTCCGTCTACATTGGGAATCCTCGTATCCCTTCAGAGACATCTCATGATGTCCCCATATCTCTTGAGGAGTCCCCTTCTCCCCTAAGGACATCTCACGGTGTCCCCACATCCCTTGGGGTGTCCCAGTGTGCTCTGGGGACACCTCAAATTGTCTCTTTTTCCTCCCTAAGGACCCCTCACCCCATCCCCATTTCCCCACACTCTGTCCCTATGTCCCTTCATCCCCTCCCCACATCCCCTTGCACTGTCCCTTCGCTCCATCCCCGCGTGCCCCGGGGACCCCATACCCTGTTCTCTATCCAGAAGCAGAAGGCTCAGCTCCTGGGTACCCCTTACCCCACCCCTTTCTCCCCAGACCAGAAGCAGCAGGCGCAGCTCCTGGAGCAGCAGCAGAAGGCGACGGCGGAGCGCGAACGGCAGCTAGAGGCGCTGCTGGCGGACGAGCGCAGCAGCTACGAGCAGAACCTGCAAGCACTGGAGGCCAAGATGCAGGCGGAGGCGGCGAGCACGCAGCAGGAGCTGAACCGGGCGCTGGAGGCGAAGCTACGGGAGCACAACGAGCTGCTGCAGCGCGGCTTCAGAGAGCGGGCGGCGCTGATGGAGCAGGAGGTGGCGGCGCTGCGGCGGGAGATGAACACCACCAACAACCAGGAGCTGGCGGCCAACGCCCTCGACGCCGTGCGCGCCGCCTGCGACCTCGCCAGCGTGGTAAAGATGACCAGAGCGTTACGGGGTACAGCGGTGTAAGCTACTGCACACCAATCAACCTCCGCCCGCCCCTGCTCGGCGGCCAAATAAAGCGCTCCTCCCGCAGCCCCGCTACCCGCGCTCCTCTCTTGCGACGCTTCCGGCGCGATGACGTCATAACCTGGGCGACCGGACCCATCCGCGCCCCCTTGCGGCCGTACCGCGGCGCGGCGCTGGGAGGGAAGGAACGAGGGAAGGAGCGAAACCTCGCGGCAGGGGATTGGGTGGGGCGATCTCGCGAGAGGGTGGGTTTTCCGGCTTCTTCCGGCTGGCGGTCGTGGTACTCACTTCCGGGTGTTGCGTGTGTGCGGGTGGCAGTGAGGTGAGAGAGGGCGCTCGGAGCGTCCCTGGGCCAGAAGCGCCTAGGAGAGCGACTAGGTTTGGGGACCGAGGCCTAAGCGCCAGGTCCAGGGCTCGGAACCAGGGCCAGGGAACGAGAGTCAGAACCGGGGACCACGGCCAGGCCTTGGGCCAGAGATCAGGGCCCCAGTTCCGACACCAGGCCCTAAGCCTGGGAATCGGGACTCACGGTCAGGGGCTGAGATCCAGAGACCGGACCTAGGGCCCAGGAACCGACCCCGGGGAGCAGGCAGTTAGGCTAGGAAGTGAGGACCAGCCCTGGAAACTAGGCCCAGAGCCCAGGGTTGGGCCTAGGAGAGCGACTAGGTTTGGGGACTGAGGCACAGGGACCGAGGTCCAGGGCTCGGAACGTGCTCCTACAAGTCAGCCATAAGACAGAGCCCAGGGACCAGCACAGAGCCACACCAAGTGACTGCTTTTGTTGTTGTAAGAACACAAGTAAGCGGTAACTTCCATAACAAGGCAAGCACCAGATGCACACCAAAGCAGGAGGCAACAAGGCTCCCAGCCCTTCCTGGCTCCCAGTCCCAGTCACTGTGGAAAACTGGATCCTTTGAAAACTCTTCATCTTTCACTTATCTACTCTAACCTGAGCTGGAGCCCGCTTTGTGCCTGTAATGCAATGGGATGCGCCACAAGGCAGCAGAGCAGCAAGATCCCAGGC
>NW_018365146.1:0-1295 GCF_002078875.1 Numida meleagris
CCACTGTAGTTAAGGGGGGGGAAGAAAGAAAGAAAGTGAAAAAATTAGGCACGAGGACTGAGGAAGCGTGCAGCTCGGCTTTGCCTCAGCTGTTAATTTGACAGTGAGTGACGACGGCTGTAAATCCGCCGCCTTCGGATGCAGCCGGGCCCGGCGCCGCCAGGTGAGGTGCAGCCCCGCGGGGTTTGGCTGGGGGTGACCCCGGGAGGTGACAGGTCCCCACGTCCCCGGGTCCATGAGCTCATCGCTCGGGGGATCTCTGACTTCAGCCAACGGAGAAGTGAGGGGGAACAGCAGTGGTGGGGAGGGGAGAAATGAGAAAGGAGCAGAAGCTCTGGGAAACCGGCTGGATTTTGTGACGTTACCGTGTCACCCGCCCTCCGCTCACCTCGTGCCTCAGTTTCCCCATCCCTACCCAGCTCCATGTGCTGTGCTGTCCCCCCGCCCTCGTGTGAGTTAATGCGTCATGCCTCAATTTCCCCACCCCTTGGAGGGTCCTGAAGTGAGATATGTGGGTGAACAGGTGCTGGTATGGGTCATTCTTGGATGGATGGGAAGAGGACACCCAGAGGGGTTCCTGTGCACCCAGAGATGCCCCATTGCACCCCATTTCCCACTGCCAGCACCCAATCCTGGAGCAACCGCCATCACGAATGCTACAGGCTGACCTACTTGTTGCAGAGCTTTGCTTGGTGCTAAGCAGAAAATAAAGGCCTGTGGCTCAATCTGCTCTGTGTCCCATGCCTGGCATCCCAAAGCACCTCTCCTTTGCCAGGAAATGCCATGGCAGTGCCTCTGGTGCATCGAGGCATGAGGAGCCCACACACCACAAAACGATGCACTAAGGGTCTCCTCCAGCCTCCTCCTGGTGACTGAATTTCACTCCTGGCCCCCCTTTTTGGGCAGACAAGCAATGTTTTCCCAGATTTTCTTCCTTTTCACAGGTGGAGTTTTCACTCCCAAGGACACGGCGGTGTGACCCCGTGGCACATCCCTGGTCTCCCATCCTCTCTTCCTCGGGAGAAGCACAGCAAAGCAGGGTAGAAATGGGGGAGCAGATCGCTCGGCTCTGCAGAAATGCCCTTAATGCCTTAATATCCCCCTTTTTTTTAGGGTACAATTATGGATCAGCTGCACCTCGCCACCGTAAATCAGCATCAAAGGCTGCCCCGCGTCAATGGGAGAACACATGTACTTACAAGACTCCGGCTGTTTGATGCTAATAAAACAAAGATTAAATGAGAAGTCGTCATCACTGCTCCCAAGCAGCATGGGCTGCTGGGGGGGGGGGGGGG
>NW_018365146.1:4830-7006 GCF_002078875.1 Numida meleagris
CCATCCCATCCCATCCCATCCCATCCCATCCCATCCCATCCCATCCCAACCAAGTGGCCCAATTTGTGGGTGGCCTGCACAAACCCAGCTGTGTGAGACATCTTGTGTACCCTGGGGCACCTGGATGGGCTCCAGATACCATGCCTGTGCAACCTAGTTGAGTCCTTGGAGACTTATCTCATGCAGCCCTAGATTGCCGCAGGGGAGATGTCCCAATGCAAGCTGCTCTTGCCAGCATTCCTGTGCAGGGCATGGAAGGGACCAGATACTCTTTGGCTGTTGGAGCAGTACGTTGGGCCCCAGCCCAGAAGAGCAAAATCCTCCTGGGGTACAAGTGCATGGAGGTGGTGCAAGGAGTAGGTGCCCCCATCTCCACTTCTCCAAGTGCCACCGTGCTGCAGGACTGGGCTTCATGCACTAAGGCTCAGACCCAGGTTTCCTCAGCCTCTGAGCGAGCCGAGTGCTGCACACAGAATGCTTCAGAGCTGCATTTCCACGTCGCTCCACTCCTCCAGACCAAAGCAAGGTGGTGAGGAAGAGCAGGAAGGACCATCAACCAACCCAACCCAGTCCAACCAACGGGACGTAATGGTGAGAAGACCTCAGCGAGGGGCACCTGGGAGCGGCTTCCAAGAGCTCGAGGCTGACGGGAGCAGCATCACTCGGGCTTGGTGGGTGAGTTTGGACAGCTCAGGTCTCTCGGGGCTCATTCCCCATGAGGAGGTTTTCTGTCACGAAGGCCGAGTGGCAGCCTGGCTTGGAAGGAGGACCTGGAGGAACCAAGAGGCTCCTGCCAAATCTCTTCCTATCCCCTCGAGTAAGCCTTTATCTTCTCGTTCAACAGCCACAAAAGCATTTACTCTCAATGGACAGCTCCTCAACGAGTCCTCCCATCCTGATCTGCCCATCTCGGTTGGCCTGGGTGGCCCTCATGAGATGCCCATTTATCTCCAGTAGGACACTGGCCAAGTTCACACTTCATGGCCAGGGTAGAGCATCCCATGGTCCACGCCAGGCTGAAGCCATCCCCTGCTCTACCTGCCCTCTCCTTCAATCCCTTTTGAGACGGAGGTTGGGTTGGGATGTGCCCCAGAGATGTAGAAGATGGTGAAGGCACCAGCCGTGCCCAGCCTTGCTCACCATCCCTGCGTGGAGACGTGCACCCAACGAGGTCACGAGTTGAGAAAAATTGCCTCAGCATCGGCTGGCAGAGGCGAGGGGATGGGTTTGTTCCAGGCAAGGAGACAACCAGGCCAAAGAGTCATGAGTTCTTGGCTACGGAGGGGCCCATTCCTTGCGGAGAAAATTACTGGCAAGTGGCTGAAGCATTGAGTGCTGCTCCCCGGCCCTTCCCTCGCTGAGAGCGATGTGAAGGCAATTATTAGAGCTTCTGCAAGGGAAAGGGGGAGGGAGAGGAGGAGAAAAAAAGGACATAAAAAAAAAAAAAAAAAGAAAGGGAACAACCTGGAGAGCTGAAAGCTGCTGCCTGGATGTGGGTTTTCAACAAGAGCGCTTGGCACATCTGTTTGCCTAACCCAATGCATCACACAGGCTCCGAAAGCTATAATCAGGCAATTTCAGGGTGTGGAGCCGGGCACTAAATAAGTACTGAGATAAGTGCACGCATTGTTCACACGCCAAGAGTCAAAAAGACGTGCAGACAGCGAGCCCCGTGCCGGCCCGAGAGATGGGGAGAGCCCCGAAATCCCAAACCCGACAGAGCCTGGGGGTGGTGGGGACAGCCCAGGGCCGGACCCGGGCATCCCATAGCAAAGTGCCTGCAGGGGGAGGACGAGCATTGGGGAAAAACCTGCAGATTTAGGAGCTAAGAGCCTGGCTTTGCATCCCCACGCCAAAAAAACCCTCGGTGTAAGTGTCAATGGCGTCATCGTGGAAAGGTGGTGCTTGTCACAAATAAATCACCCCTCGCCTTTTAGCTGCGATGATAATTATATGGTGTCTTAAGTATCTGTACAAACTGTCAGGGGAAATATATGGTGAGTAAAGAAACTTGGAGCTTGCTAGCAGGGAAATGTTAAGGTGTCTCAGCTTAGCTGCTACAAAGGAACCTTGTCTGGATTTATTTGGGGGTGGGAATGATGAAAGGTTGGATTCGTGTCCTTTCTTGTCCGTCAGGAGACATTTAACGCGGTTGTATAACCCTAATGGTTTTTGG
>NW_018365147.1:0-1464 GCF_002078875.1 Numida meleagris
CAGCCGGGGGGGGGGGGCGGGGGGGGCAGGTTTGCGGCCGAACGCGGCAGCACTGTACCGGCCCCGCAGCCAGCCTGGGCGGGAGATGCTCAATGCCGCAAAATAAACGCCGTTTTTTGCCTCCTGCAGTGCAGCTCTGTGTAATTCTCTTTCCCCTCTGAGCCGCCGCTTCCGGCCCGACCCGGTCGGTACCTCTCTCCCTGCGCTGTACCGTGGCTGTAGGGAAGGAGGGACAAAAGATGCGGTGCTCCGGTACAGCTCCTCCGCGTTCTGCGTGCCTACGGCTTCCGCACGGCACCGGGGAACGAGAGGAATCCGCTGCCGCCTGACACCGGCGATGACGCTGCGATGCATTCACCGCAATTGGGAAAAAATACCAACGAGAACGCGGGAGCCGATGACGGCGATGCCCCGTCCCGCTGGGGCTGGGGCTGGTGCCGTTCCCCCGGCCCGGCCCCCCCGCCCCGCTCCCCGCGGCCCCGACGGCGCGCACCGACGGCGCTGGGGGGGGGGGATTTCTCATTTTGTTTCGTGTCTGTGAGGGGGGTTGCAGCCCCGCGCCGCGTCCGGACCTCTGCGGGGAGGGACCCGCGGGGCTCGAGGAGCGCCATTCGTCCTCCGGAGCCGTGGGGGGCGGGGGGGGGGGGGGGGAGCGACTCCCCTCCCCCCTCCCCACTCCCCCCGGAGCTCGTGGAAATGTGTTCGGTGCGTGAAATTTGTTTGGTTTTATCACTGTCAATAACGCGTACGCAAACGCGATTCTTTTGTGCAGCGGAATTAATTTGTTTTCTGACATCACCCCACCACCCCCACCCCCTCCCCGCGTCCTTTTTTAATTATTATTTTTTTATTTTTCCTGGCGGAGTCCGGAGCGCGGCACGGAGCTGCGTGCTTCACGCCGGCGGTGGGTGCGTGCCGCGGCGCTGCGCCCTCGAGAAACCCAGCACCTCCCCGTTCTCCGCCACCGGACCTGGCCCCCCCCCCGCCGCGTGGTGGTGGCACCGCCGGGGCAGAGCGGGGACCTCCGCGTTGGCTCCGTGCTGCTGTGCCGTGCTGGGCGGAAAGGAGCGGGCGTCGCTTGAAGACAAACCGAAAAGCGGAACAGCAAACCGGTTTTGCTCAGTTGATGCGATTTACTTTTTTTTTTTTTTTTTTTCCCCCAACCCGCTTTAAAAAAAAAATATTTGTAATAATGATTATTATTTTTAAGAATGATTTTTTTTTTTTTCAAAGCCCGTTTGAGCCAATAGCAACCGGCGAGGTGGGGCGCGGACCTTCTAGCTATCCGTTCCCGTGCTGTTTGCAAACGGAGCTCTCGGTGTCTGCGCATCTCCCCGCCGCTGTGCGGAGGGTCACGCCCCCGCCCCCGCTCCGTGACACTGGCACCTCCCGAATAAAAGAACGGCAATTAACAAAAATGATAACTGGTCTCTGTTAAGCCCCATAAAAAAAAAAAAAAAAAAA
>NW_018365147.1:5094-7042 GCF_002078875.1 Numida meleagris
GGGCCGGGCCCGGGGGGTGGAATTCCGGCCGCCCCGCAGCAGTAGGCACAAGTTCAGAGCTCCGCTCCCCCCCTCGTTAATCGGGCCGGGGACAGCCGAGGTGCGGGCGGCCGGCCGGGCCGAGCGAGTGAGTACCCAGCGCGGCCCCGACGGGACGGAACGGGACGGGTCGGGACGGGGGGCGGCGGCCGTCCCCGGGCAGGGGATGGGGCTCGGGGGGCTGTGCCGGGGGTCCGCCCGCCCGGCCGTGTCCTCGGGCCGGGCTCGGGGAGGCCGCTGCTGCAAAAGTCAGCCGGAACAGCTGTGACTTCACCTATTAGCCCCGATGTCTTTCCGAGGAGATTGGCGGAGTTAAACATCCCTCAATGGGCGCTCTGGGGCGTCTCCGCGCTGACCTCTACCCGGTTTTAATAGTTTCATAGGAACTTCATTAAATCAATTACTTAGTGAGCACATCATCATTTATTTGTAATTAGCACTGAAGAGCTTGATTTTTGCAGCAGCCCGCAGCCCGGTTCCCAGCGGGGTTGGCCATGTACTACAAGCACTTTTGTTTGCCGTCTGTGTTGACTCGTGGTATTATTCGGCCGCCACAATAAAAGTGTAATCTTCACATCTTAATCTAGAGATCGGGGCGGGGGGGAGGGGGGGGGGGAAGGAAAACAAACACGGAGCACGGAGCGGGCCCCCCCGGCCCCGCGGCCCCCCCGCCCCGAGCCGGGAGCGAAGGAGCGGAGCCGGCGGCGGCTCCCGGGGCGAAGGCGGGGGCGGAGGGGAGCGGGAAAGGGGAGAAGAGGAAGTGGGTCACCCGGCCCGGGACAAAGGGAGCGGCCGGGGGCTGCTAGGCGGCCGCCCAGAGCCAGGCTGGGGCTGGGGCGCGGGGAGTGGGGGGAGGAGGCGGCAGGCAGAGGGCTTCCCTTTGGGGAAGGGAGAAGCGAGGAGGGCGTGGGAAGCCCCCCTCGCAAACAGCCGGGACTCCCCGCTTGCCCCCGCGCGTGGTCCGGCTCTCGGAAGCCGTGAGACCGCGGCTGCCGTCTGTGCGTCCCCAAACAGGCTGTAACAACGGGAAAAAAGTGCAACAGGTGGCCGGGACTCGGCGCCGGGAGAGCGGCGGCGGGAATCGATCGACCTTTGCGACTTATTTTCAGTAGTTAAGCGCCCAACCGGGAGGGTAAGCGCATTGCGTTGTTCCGACGGCAAACGCGTGCTGGTGGGCGCCAACGGCCCCGGCTGCTGCCTCAGGCCGAGAGATACCAGGGGACATCCCCAAGCGTTTTGCAGCCCAGACCTGGGGGTGCGCCCAGGGGCTGCCGTCGGGGCGCGCTCCCTGTGCCCATCCCGTCTGGTCTCACCCGCAGTGCCCCGCCCTGCAGCCTCTGGAGCTGGGTGAGGAGAAGTGGCTCGGTGGGACCTCCCGATCAGCAGCTGGGCAGAGGATGGGGGCTGAAGTTTGGGGCCGCACCGCTGCTGGCAGTAAACGTGCTGCAAAATGTGGAAGAGCAGCTGCTAACGTGTCCCTACCCAGTTATTAAACGCAAAGGGAGTATATTAAAACCACAAAGTAAGATGAAATGAAAGCCCTCTCTTCATTCAGCGAAGAGATGACACCTAATTTGGGAATATATGAATCCCACAAAAATGCAGGCACTCCCCATTTAAGCCACAAACAAATGGAGGCCGACTCAGCTCAGCCTGGGTCCAGGCCCTGGGACGGGCTTGCTGACTTCACCCTGAGCCTGACCCTCCTCCCTCTGGCCTTCGGGTTGTGATATGTTCCAGAGCAGCTTGTGGAAACCCAGTGTAGGCCACTGTGCTGCACAGCCCTGGAGTGGCCCTGGGAGACTTTATCCCCCAAAGGAAAAGTCTCCTTTAGAAGTGTGGTCAGTGGGAGCCTCGGGTTGCTTCCTGTGGTACCATCATCCAAACAAGAGGGCTTTACTGAAAGCTT
>NW_018365148.1:0-1202 GCF_002078875.1 Numida meleagris
GGCTGCGTGTTGTGGCTGGGCTGCGACACCCCGATGGCGTTGACGGCGAAGACGCGCATCCCACCCACATCCCACCAAACCCCACCCAGATCCCACCAAACCCTATGAGAAGCCAACAAATCCCATCCAGGACCCAACAAAACCCAACAAACCCCATCCAGGACCCAACAAATCCCATCAGATCCCAACAAAACCCAACAAATCCCATCCAGGACCCAACAAATCCCATCGAGAACCCAACAAACCCTACAAATTCCATCAGATCCCAACAAATCCCATTGAGATCCCAACAAATCCCTTCGAGAACCCAACAAAACCCAACTAATCCCATCCAGGACCCAACAAAACCCAACTATTCCCATGCAGGACCCAACAAAACCCATTGAGAACTGAACTAATCCCATTGAGATCCCAACAAATCCCATCCAGGACCCAACAAAACCCAACTATTCCCATCCAGGACCCAACAAAACCCATTGAGAACTGAACTAATCCCATTGAGATCCCAACAAATCCCATCCAGGACCCAACAAAACCCAACTAATCCCATCCAGGACCCAACAAATCCCATTGAGAACTGAACAAATCCCATTGAGATCCCAACAAATCCCATCCAGGACCCAACAAAACCCAACAAATCCCATCCAGGACCCAACAAAACCCAACAAATCCCATCCAGGACCCAACAAAAGCCAACAAATCCCATCCAGGACCCAGCAAATCCCATTGAGAATGCAACAAATCCCACTGAGAATCCAACATAACCCAACAAGATCCAACAAAACCCACTGAGAACCCAACAAAATCCAACAAATCCCTTTGAGATCTCAACTAAACCCATCGAGAACCCAACAAATCCCATTGAGATCCATACAAAACCCATCCAGAACCCAAGAAAACCCATCCAGAACCCAACAAAACCAATCCAGATCCCAACAAATCCCATCCAGATCCCAACAAAACCCATCGAGAACCCAACAAATCCCATCCAGATCCCAACAAATCCCATCAGATCCCATTGAGATCCCAACAAATCCCATTGAGATCCCAACAAATCCCATCAAAAACCCTACAAACCCCCCCTGCCCCATACCGATGGGCATGAAGGGCTGCGTGTTGTGGCTGGGCTGCGACACCCCGATGGCGTTGACGGCGAAGACGCGCATCCCACCCACATCCCACCAAACCCCACCCAGATCCCA
>NW_018365148.1:7082-8070 GCF_002078875.1 Numida meleagris
GTGACGTGGTGACATGGTGACACGGTGACACGTTGACATGGTGACACAGTGACTCAGTGACACGGTGACACAGTGACGTGGTGACATGGTGACACATTGACATGGTGACACGGTGACACATTGACGTGGTGACTCAGTGACACAGTGACGTGGTGACAGGGTGACACGGTGACAGGGTGACACGGTGACACATTGACATGGTGACAGGGTGACACGGTGACACATTGACCTGGTGACAGGGTGACACGGTGACACGGTGACACGGTGACATGGTGACACGGTGACACGGTGACGTGGTGACACGGTGACAGGGTGACACGGTGACGTGGTGACACGGTGACACGGTGACATGGTGACACGGTGACACGGTGGCACTGACCGGTGATGGGCATCCCCCCGTCGTAGGCGGGCGCCTCCCAGGTGAGCACGGCCCAGTCCTCCCCCACCGACGTCACCCGCACCGACTGCGGCGGGTCGGGGACATCTGGGGACACGGGGGACAACGGGGACATTGAGGGGGGAGGGGACATGGGGGGCATAGGGGGCTGGCCCCACGTCCCCGTGTCCCCGTGTCCCCAGAGATCCCGGTGTCCCCGTGTCCCCATGGATCCCATAGACCCCATTGTCCCCATGTCCCCGTGTCCCCAGAGATCCCAGTGTCCCCATGTCCCAATGTCCCCATGTCCCCATGTCCCTGTGTCCCCAGAGATCCAAGTGTCCCCATGTCCCCATGTCCCCATAGATCCCATAGACCCCATTGTCCCAATGTCCCCATGTCCCCGTGTCCCCAGAGATCCCAGTGTCCCCAAGTCCCAATGTCCCCAAGTCCCCATGTCCCAATGTCCCCATTGTCCCCATGTCCCCACGTCCCCATGTCCCCATTCACCCCAGTGTCCCCATTGCCCCCACTGACCTCAATGCCACCACTGACCCCCATGTCCCCATTCACCCCCATGTCCCCATTCACCCCAATGTCCCCATGTCCCCA
>NW_018365148.1:10076-11455 GCF_002078875.1 Numida meleagris
CACGGTGACACAGTGACACATTGACATGGTGACATAGTGATGTGGTGACACAGTGACAGGGTGACATAGTGACGTGGTGACACAGTGACACAGTGACGTGGTGACTCAGTCACACAGTGACGTGGTGACACGGTGACAGGGTGACACGGTGACGTGGTGACATGGTGACATGGTGACACGTTGACAAGGTGACATGGTGACAGGGTGCAACGGTGACAAGGTGACATGGTGACAGGGTGACACGGTGACACAGTGAGACGGTGACAGGGTGACAGGGTGACATGGTGACAGGGTGACAGGGTGACACGGTGACACGGTGACTTAGTGACACAGTGACACAGTGACGTGGTGACACAGTGACGTGGTGACACGTTGACATGGTGACACGGTGACAGGGTGACACAGTGACACATTGACGTGGTGACATGGTGACAGGGTGACACGGTGACTTAGTGACACAGTGACACAGTGACTCATTGACGTGGTGACACGGTGACACATTGACGTGGTGACATGGTGACACGGTGACAGGGTGACACGGTGACTTAGTGACACAGTGACACGGTGACTTAGTGACACAGTGACACAGTGACTCATTGACGTGGTGACTCAGTGACACAGTGACGTGGTGACACGGTGACAGGGTGACAAGGTGACAGGGTGACAGGGTGACAGGGTCACAGGGTGACACGGTGACACGGTGACGTGGTGACACGGTGACACGGTGACACGGTGACACGGTGACACATTGATGTGGTGACAGGGTGACACGGTGACACGGCGACAGGGTGACACGGAGGCACGGTGACACGGTGACACAGTGACAGGGTGACACGGTGACGTGGTGACACGGTGACACGGTGACAGGGTGACAGGGTGACACGGTGACACGGTGACAGGGTGACAAGGTGACACATTGACACGGTGACATGGTGACACGGTGACAGGGTGACATGGTGACACGGTGACAGGGTGACACAATGACTCAGTGACACGGTGACACATTGACATGGTGACATGGTGACAGGGTGACACGGTGACATGGTGACATGGTGACATGGTGACATGGTGACACAGTGACACGTTGACATGGTGACACGGTGGCACAGTGACTCAGTGACAGGGTGACACGGTGACACGGTGACACATTGACGTGGTGACATGGTGACAGGGTGACACGGTGACACATTGACATGGTGACATGGTGACAGGGTGACACGGTGACAGGGTGACACGGTGACATGGTGACACGGTGGCACAGTGACTTGGTGACAGGGTGACACGGTGACACGGTGACACAGTGACGTGGTGACATGGTGACACGGTGACACGTTGACATGGTGACACAGTGACTCAGTGACACGGTGACACAGTGACGT
>NW_018365149.1:0-7068 GCF_002078875.1 Numida meleagris
CCGAAACCGGACAAGTCAAAGCCCCCCGAAGTGATGGGCACACCCTCAGAGCTGAGGATGCTGCCAACAGCAGCGGAGGTGGACGATCCCACGGCGGTGTTCTGTGGGAAGGAGCTGAGGATGGGTCCGGGCAGGGTCACCACCACGGGAGAGGGTTCGATGACGATGGTGGAGTTCTGGCACTGCCTGATACAGGGCTCATTGCAGCTGCTGGCCAGAGGGGTGGGGCCACGGGGCCGGCATGGTACACACTGGCTGTAGCAGGACATGTCTTGAGGCTGGTGATACACCTAGGAGAGAGGAATAAAAGGAAGTAGAGCACAAGGATGTATGAAGGACAGCCTGGATAGCCTCTCACACAGGAGCCAAGGCAACTACTAAGGATGGAGGAGAAAGCTGTGACAAGAGCTCACATCACTTCGTTATGCCAGGATTCTACAATGAGCAGCCTGGCCCAGGGAGACTCTCTTCGAGTGCATCAATCAAAAGCCATGCAAGTTGCCCCCAGCACTCTTTGTGCAGACCTTATCCCTTCCACGATCTCCCGTACCACAGACCTCCACTACCTGACAAAATTTCTATTGAGACAAAAGCTGACTTTGCAAGAGGAGGAGAGAGGGCTTCACACGTATCTCGTTCCCAGTGAGAAGAAGGCAAGAGAAGCAGATGGGAGAGCAAGGAACTCAGCTGCCTTTTGTACTAGTCCTTCACTGATACAGGCCTGGAGGCACTGTTGATATACGGCATAATTTTATGACAAGCTAACCCTGAATGCAGGCTATCCCTTCTCTTTATATGGGCTGTGTTTTGGTTTCCTGCAGTGTTACCTTTTCATTTTCAGATTTTGCCTTGCCCATTCTCTTATCAAGAGAATGGCAATTTTTTCTTTAAAGTGCTGTGATGAAAGGCCCAGACATTTATAGTGTTGAATTGCATTGGTGTGTCAGGTGATTCAGTTCTAGTGGTGGGTGAGTCCAGAGCAGGCTAATGAAGGTATCCTGGTTCACTGCAGTGGGGCTGTTTGAAGTGCCATCCTCAGGATAAGCTCCAGAAAGCATCAGCTGAATACCAACGGCTTTCTGTACATGAGGAGGTGCCTCGTCCTTCTCTTTCTCTACCTCCTCAGCTCACTCTGATGGCCACTTGTTTTGGCTTTCCACTGTGTGTGAGTTTCCTGTTGGGGTATAGTTCCATCCCGTGTAACATGGCACTCTGGAAAAGATTCTTGACTGTTTTAACTTGTCCTCTCTCTGTACAATCTGTAAGTTCACAAAAAAAAAAAAAAAAAAAAAAAAAAAAAAAAAAAAAAAAAACCTCACAGAATCATAGAATTGTTTGTGTTGGAAGGGACTTGAATGTTCATCTAGTTCCATCCACCTCCACAAGCAGGGATGCTTTCCACTAGATCAGGTGTTTTTGAATCTGATCCAGCCTGACCCTGAACACTTCCAGGGATAGGGCATCCCCAGCTTCTCTGTGCAAACTGTTTCAGTGCCTAACCATCCTCATAGTAAAAAGCTTCTTCCTACCATCTTTCCTAAACCTACTCATTTTTACTTGAAAGCAGAAGACCTTCTACTATAATTACAATCACTGATAAAGATTCCTTCCCCATCTTTCTTGGGAGCATTCTTTATGTACTGGAATGCTGCTTCAAGGTCTCCCCAGAGCCTTCTCCTCTCTAGGCAAAACAACATCAATTCTCTCATAGCAGAAGTCCTCCAGCTGTATGATCACCTTTATGGCCCTTGTCTGGAATCACACCAACAGCTCAGTGTCTTTCTCTTGTTGGGGATGCACAGCTGAATTTTTCTTTTATTCTTTTATTATGGGGTCTCACAAGAGTGGAGTAGAGAGGGAAATTCACATCCCTTGATCTCTTTGTCATGCTTCTATTGTTATTCCCTCATAGTTACTATGGGTGCACTCAATCCCAGTGCCCATGTCTCTGAGAAGCTGTTCAATAACACCAGTCCCAGTAGGGACTCTTGAGGGATATCAGTCATCACTGATCTTGAAATGAACACTAGTCTTTTAACCGCAACTCCCTGAGTGTGACCGTAGATTTAATGGGGGAGGGACAGATCTCAGAAACTCCGCCTGCAAGCCAAGGAAGGTCAATTGGTATTCATTTCAGCAGTGAGAGAGTGAGATCTCCTGAAGATCCTCCAACTCACCAACAGAACTCTAGGCCGTTGATTTTCTCAGGCAAGATTCACCCATAATAATATCATGCTGACAGTCAGCAATCACGTGTCTGTTTTCCAAATGCCTCTGTGTAGTTTTCAGGAGTATCTACTCATGATCCTGTGAGCTGCAGAGGAGAGACTGTCTGACTTCCTTTTTGTGTTTGAGTTTGGACAGGAGTTCCTAGTTCACCCACACAGGCTATCTGGATTTTCTGTCCGACATTCTGTTTTCTGGGGTGCGATGCTCTTGAGCTTGGAGAAGGTGATTCCTAAGTAGAAAATGGCCTTCTTTGGTCCCAGCTTGTTTCAGAGCTTTGTTCCATGGTACTCCAGTAAGCAGATCCTTGAAGAGGTCAAAGTCTCCTGGATTGCAGGAGATTTGTGAACTCTCTTGGTGTCCTACTCAACACCCTAAGGATTTAAACTCTATTGTTTCCATTGCATTTGAAAATTTGTGGTTGTCAGGCAAAACCTCCTGTGAGTGTAAAAGGGAAAC
This sequence comes from Numida meleagris, assembly GCF_002078875.1. NCBI lineage: Eukaryota > Metazoa > Chordata > Aves > Galliformes > Numididae > Numida > Numida meleagris. The sequence goes on from NW_018365149.1 coordinate 2,686, forward strand.
ATTTCCACGTGGGGAACTACTGGCTGGTGATCTTCACCTGTGTGCCTGGGACAACCGTGGAACAGATCCTCCTGGAGGACATGTTAAGTCACATGAGGGATGTGCAGGTGATCTGAGACAGCCAGAATGGCTTCACCAAGGGCCTCACCAATCCGGTGGCCTTCTATGATGGAGTGGTGGCATCACTGGACCAAGGAAGGGTGACCGACATCATCTTTCTGGACCTCTGGAGGGCCTTTGACATAGTGCCACACCATGACTGGAGAGATGTAGCTTGTACTACTCAGTGGATAAAGAATTGGTTGGAAAGTTGCAGCCAGAGGGTTGTGCTCAATGGCTCCATGCCCAGGTGGAGGCCAATGACAAGTGGTGTCCCCCCAGTGTAATAAATAAAAGGGTGAGGTTTGTTAATCAAATCAAAACTCAAGGTTTGCTTTGTAAAAGCCCCCCCTTGTCGGGACATCCGGTAACCTAAACAGTGTTGCAACAACGGGAATCAGAAAACCACGACCTTGCTAACGGCGCCTCGTTCAAACCCATGGGCGGCTGAAAGCAGTGAAGATAACTACGAACCTTCATCCCAGCGACCACCAGGAGGCAGACCCCGACCCCCCCCCAGCAACAGCCCGCGCAGACGCAGAAGCAAGGCAGAGTACCCAGGAAGGGCCACGTATACAGGAGATAAGGACTGCATAAAAAAAAGGACTCAAACCCCGCTTAGATTGTGAGCCATTGGAGGAGCACTGACTCCCCGGCTGCCCAGCGCTGTTTTGCTCTCTTTGCCTCTTGCTTAGTTGAATAAACTCTCTCTTGCTGTGTTGCAAATTGAGACTGATCTCATTTGTTACGGGACTTTTATAACACCAGGGTTCAGTTTTGGGACCAGTGCTCTTGAACATCTTTATCAGTGACATAGATGTTGGGATCAAGCGCGCCCTCAGCAAGTTTGCAGATGAAACCAGCCTCAGTGGTGAAGCTGATATGACAGAAGAAATGGATGGCATCCAAAGGGTCCTGAACATGCTTGAAAAATGGGCCCATATGAACTTAGTGAGGTTCAACAAGGCCAAGTACAAGGTGTTACACTTGTGTTGGGGAAACCCCAGATATCTACACAGACTGAGAGGAGAGCTCCTTGAGAGCAGCCCTGCCAAGAAGGACTTAGGGATCCTGGTAGATGAAAAAGTTAACATGAACTATCAGTGTGTACTTGAAGCACAGAAGGCCAACATTATCCTGGGCTGCATCAAAAGAGAAGTGCCCAGCAGGGTGAGGGAGGTGATTGTTGGCCCCATTTAGAGTATTGCATCTGGGTCTGTGGCTCCCAACACAAGAAAGTTGTTGAGCTCTAGCATCATACAAAGGAGAGCCACTAGAATGACCAGAGGACTGGAGCATCCCTCCTCTGAAGACGGGCTGATGGAGTTGGGCTTGTTTAGCCTGGAGAAGAGAAGGCCACAGTAGCTTCGGGAGGTGATGGGCACTCCCTGATGGCTGAAGATGCTGCCAACAGCAGTGTAGATGGAGGGTCTCACAGAGGTGTTCTGTGGGAAGGAGGTGAGGATGGGTCTGGATAGGGTTCCCACCATGGAAGACTGGCTGGATGGCAGTCGTGGAGTTCTGGCACTGCCTGATGCAGTGCTTATTGGAGCTGCTAGCTAGAGGGGTTGGCCGTAGGACTGGCATGGCTGGCACTGGTCTTGACAGGATATGTTTTGATGTCAGAGATGCACTTAGGAGAGTGGGTCAAGAGGAAGCAGAAAATGGGGATGCATGAGGAGCAGCCCATCACCGCAACATGAGGGAACCAAGGAACTTGTAGTGCTAGGTGTTGGAATCTTTACAGGACTGGCCAATGACTTTATGATCTGGCCAAGCCAGGACCCAGAAAGAGCCACCATGTCCTATCTAGCTAATGCTTAGGCCCTATCTTGGTACAGGCCCAGCCTCCCGCTGTGCCAAATCTTCTCCCCATTTTCCTCTTCCATGACAAGCAGCCCCAAGATTTGACATAGAACTGAACTCATAGCAAATTTGAGGTCCACTGAGTGGAGATCTTCTTATGGACTATGGGGGGTACAAGAAGGGAGTTCACACTTGCCTGGTTCCCTAAAAGAAGAATGCAAGAGCAATGGATGAGCGAGCAAGGAGCTGAGCTGCCTTTTACAATGGACCAAATCTCCCCCATATCCACAGGCATTCTTTGTAGCAGTGTTCTTTTTCTGACAAGCTCCTCTTGAATGCACAACAGCCCAGCTAATGATACGGGCTGTACATTGACTTCCCATGTTGTTGTATTCCTACTTTATGCCTTTCCCACTCCCTGGTAAAGGCATCTTTTGAGTGTCATGGAGAGAAGCCCAAGCATTTCTGGGCAGCACTTGTAAGTGTGCACTGTTCTACTAAGATAAAATAAGAAGAAGAATGTAATCAGACTCAGCCTGTAGATCTCCTTCTTCCTCCCACCTCCCCATCCCAAGAAGTTAATGACTAGCCTTGAATTTCCATGCCTTTCTGTTGTGGTTTAACCCAGCAGGTGGCTGAGCAACACACAGCTATTCGCTCACTCCCTCACACTCCCCCTCCCAGTAGGATGGGGATCAGAAAATAGATAAGTAGAGATAAATCTATTTACTAGGATAGAGAAAAGGAAAAAGGTTATAGTTATGATTGTGTATATATATATACATGAAGACATATAACAAGCAATGCACAAGTAACTGCTCCCCACCCTCTGACCAATGCCCAGCTCACGCCCCAAACAGCAAAAGAGAGCAAGATGAACTCCCATCCCTTTGGAAACTCCTTCTGCGTGATGTCAAATGGTATGGAATATCTCTTTGACCAGTTTAAGTCAGCTGCCCTAATTCTATTCCCTCTTAGTTCTTTGGCCCTTTGCTGAGAATGGCCTTGGCTCTGTACAACACTGCTTAGCAGCAACTATAAACATTGTTTTTCTCCTAGAACCAACAACACAGCATCATACCAGGCAGGCTGAAGAAAAATCCGTCCCAGCTGAAACTAAGACACTTTCTTACTGAGATCCCAAAAGAACCGGCAGCCCCTTGATGTTACATGCGCACCATCCAGCCTTGCCTTGCTGTCCAAAGTGGAGGTGTTTTCAGCAAAGCTCATGGATCTGTTTCTTCATGAAAGGAAAGGAAAAAAAATGCATAGCAGTTTAAGCTCAAATGATGTGGAATACATCCTCTTCCAGAAGGGCCCAGTGTTGGTGGCCTGAGAGAAAAGAAAATGCGATGAAAGAGACCTTGCTCTGAAACTCTTCTCTTTGTACAACCCTGGACAAGACCATTTTACCATGGGCTGAGAAGAGAGCATGTGGTCCATTCCGATTTGTATGCTGTGCTGCACAGCAGGGGCTGGGAGAAATCAGTCAGAGACTCGCTTCAGCCTGGCAGGACCATGCAAAATGTTTTCTTCTCCTCTGACTTTCGCACAACTCCCAGCATGTTGGACTGTTGCCTGAGTGGGCATTTCTAGAGAACATAATGGCTTCAGCAGTACATGGCTTCAGCAAGACCTGGATTCCCCAGACTCCATCTGAAATCTCCAAGTAGAGAGGAGATGATGCAAGGTTTTTTGTACATTTGACAAACCCCTGTGGAAATGTCCCCCACTCAGCTCCATTCAGGCTGACCTCAGGAGGACATTCACACGAAAATGTGGCCTTGTCACTCTGACTTCAGTATCAGCTTGAGAATCCTCTCAGCCCTGTCCATCTGCTGGGCTGTGCACACAACTCTTTCTGACCCCTGTGGAAAATATCTTTTCACTTTTTTCCAGCTGATCATCAAGTCATTGACTGCAAATCTCAAGTGAAACCATCCAATCCACTGATTATCCACTGAGTGGACCACCTATCAAATCCATGTCTCTCCAATTTAGAGACAAGGATATCACATGGGACAGTGTAGAATACTTTCCAGAGGATGAAAGTCCTCCCTCATGTCCACACCTTATCCTCTGCCAACAAAGATTGCCTTTCTTCCTTGGCAACTCGGGACTACCATAAGAAGGATCATTATGGAGGCTGACGCTGGGATGCAGAATACCTTTCCCATCCAATCTGGCCTTGAACACTTCCAGAGATGGGAACTTCTCTGGGCAACCTGTTCCAGTGCCTCACCAAGCCTCACTGTGAACAGCTTCTTCCTTACATTTAATCCAAACATACCCTTTCTTAGTTTAAAACAATTACCCTTCGTCCTATCTCTACATCCCCTGATATAGAGTCCCTCCCCAGCTTTCTTGCAGGCACCGTTCAGTTTCTGGAAGGCCTCCCTGGAGCCTTCTCTTCTCTTTGTGGCACCAGCCACAAAGGAGAGGAGAGGAGAGGAGAGGAGAGGAGAGGAGAGGAGAGGA
>NW_018365150.1:0-1538 GCF_002078875.1 Numida meleagris
TGGGGGGCCGAGGTGTGGGGCGGCCCTGAGGGGGGAGGGAGGGCCGAGCTTTGGGGCTGGAGGGGATATAGCCCAGGGTCGTAGCTCAGGTCGGAGCGGGCCTTTAAGGTCACGGAACGGTTGGGTTGGAAGAGACCCCAGGGCCCTCCCCAGCCCCACTCCTCTGTGGGCCGGCTGCCCCCCGCCAGCACAGGGCCCCAGGGCCCGCCCGAGGTTTGTCACTCATCTCCATCCACAAGTCCAAAACTCTGCGTCCTTGTGCCCAAACGTGGATACGGCGAGGGATGGGCTTCCCCCCCAGGCCCACCTGTCTTTTGGAACGGGTTCTGACATTGGCAACGCCTCCCGGGTTCCATTTTGTGCCCCTTGGCCTTCCCCCAACGCATTTAGGGCGCTGGTCAACACACGGCTTGTTTTTTTGTTGCTTAAGGGAACGCCGTGCACCTCAACCCATTCCTTTTCCATCTCTCCAGCCTGAGAAAACGCTGAGAAAGAATCCGCCTCCCAGTGACTCAGTGCTATCTCCACCCACCACCAGCTCAGACCCGCTCCCCCGGGGAGGAGAACAGCGGAAAATATGAATTCCAATTGGAATTCCTGGCGTCACCCCAAGGGGAAAACAGGCACCGAGGCACCGGCACGTAGATCTCCTGCTTGCTGCGGTCACCAGAGGGCACACGTCCGCTGCCGTGACATGGAAAAAAGTTCCCAATTTGGGCTGTTTGCTGAGGTGGGTTCGTTAGTGAGGCGGCCTCTGTGTGCGGTGCAGGTCTGTGGAGCGCAGGAGCGATCCCCAAACCGGACACGCGAGAGCCAGGCTCTGCTCAGAGTGACGCCAAACTGAAGGGGGGAACCCAAAGCCAAGGGAAAAAAAAAAAAGCAAAACCGAAGGGGAAACCCCACCAAGAAGGGAATAAAAACACAGAGCGAAGGGAAACGACTGCTTCAGCCAGCCCCAAATTCCCGTGACTTTACTGAGAAACGTCACTGAGCAGTGTTACAATGGCAGAACAGCTCAACCCGGGCGAGGAGGAGCGTTCAGCCAACGGCGTGGGCATAAAGTGGAGCACGAACGGCGTCCAACGAAACGTCGGCGGCGTAAAATGAAACGTCGATGGGCGTCAGACGAAACCCCTGTGGCGTGAAGTCAAACGTGGACGGCGCAAAAGGAAACCTGGACGGCACAAAATGGAAGCTGGATGACGTAAAACCGAACCTGGATGATGTAAAGCGGGACCTGGATGACATAAAACCGAACCTGGATGGCGTAGAGCGGGACCTGGATGACGTAAAACCGAACCTGGATGACGTAAAGCGGGACCTGGATGACACAGAGCAAAGCATCAGTGGCGGAAAGCGGGACCTGGATGATGTAAAGCAGGACCTGGATGACATAAAACTGAACTTGGATGACGTAAAGCGGGACCTGGATGACAGAGCGAAGCATTGATGGCGGAAAGCGGGACCTGGATGACATAAAACCAAACCTGGATGACATAAAGCGGGACGTGGATGACGTAAAACCGAACCTGGATGAC
>NW_018365150.1:5799-7086 GCF_002078875.1 Numida meleagris
CCCCCGGCCACTGCCAGCGGGGAGGTGACAGCAGGCACCGGGGGACAGCACGGGGACAGGCACAGCTCTGCGTGGGGACACGGGGACGTGGGCCCCACCCGTGTCCCCGGATCACCCCAGCTCCCCCGTGACGTGGGCCACTTTTCACCTGCCGCCCTGGGGGTCCCTCTGTCCCCTCGTCCCCGTGCGCAGGCGGAGCGCCGGTCGATGTGCCCCGGGTGGGCCAAGGTCAGCGCCGTCACCGTGCGGGGACGGGGCCTTGGGGGGCACCCAGAGGGGATGGTGGGACCCACGGGTGCCGCCCCGGTGTCGGCGTAGGGCCTGCGTGTCCTCGTCTGGGTGGGACGTGGGGCCGGGGCGAGGGACGACCCACGCCGAGGGGCACGTGCGTCCGTGTGGGGTGTGGGTGGGTGGCCTGGTCTGAGGCGGGACCCATGGGAAGGAGCTGGTGTCCTCGCGGGACCTGGGTGGGATGGGGGTGCCCGTAGCGGAATTGTGTTGAGGCGGGACCCATGGGTGCGACCCCAGTGCTCACCTAGGACACACGTCCCACGGCGGGACCCATAGGTACCACCTCAGTGGCCATGGTGGACAAATATCCCATGGTGGGACCCATAGGTACCACCCCAGTGGCCATGGTGGACAAATATCCCATGGTGGGACCCATAGGTACCACCCCAGTGTCCATGGTGGACAAATATCCCATGGTGGGACCCATAGGTACCACCCCAGTCTCCATGGTGGACAAATATCCCATGGTGGGACCCATAAATATGGCCCCAGTGTCTATATAGGACATGTGTCCCATGGTGGGACCCATAGGTATGACCCCAATGCCCATGTAGGACACGTCCCATGGTGGGACCCATAGATATGATCCCAGTACCCATGTAGGACAGGTCCCATGGTAGCTATGACCTTGGTGTCCACGTAGGACACGTGTCCCATGGTGGAACCCATGGGTACAACTCCAGTGTCCATGTAGGACACGCGTCCCATGGTGGGACCCATGGGTACGACTCCAATGTCCATGTAGGACAGAGATCCCATGGTGGGACCCATAGATATGACCCCAATGCCCACGTAGGACACGTCCCATGGTAGCTAGGACCTTGGTGTCCACGTAGGACACGCGTCCCATGGTGGGACCCATGGGTACGACTCCAATGTCCATGCAGGACACATGCCCCATGGTGGGACCCATAGATATGACCCCAGTGCCCTTGTAGGACACGTCCCATGGTAGCTAGGACCTTGGTGTCCACGTAGGACATGTGTCCCATGGTG
>NW_018365151.1:0-1848 GCF_002078875.1 Numida meleagris
GTGACCCTGAGTGTGACCCCATAGCGTGACCCCATAGCGTGACCCATAGCGTGACCCCATAGCGTGACCCCATAGCGTGACCCTGAGTGTGACCCCATAGTGTGACCCCATAGCGTGACCATAGTGTGACCCATAGCACGACCCATAGCGTGACCCATAGCATGACCCACAGTGTGACCCCATAGCATGACCCCATAGCGTGACCCCATAGCGTGACCCCATAGCGTGACCCCATAGTGTGACCCTGAGTGTGACCCCATAGTGCAACCCCATAGCGTGACCCATAGCGTGACCCACAGCCTGACCCCATAGCCTGACCCACAGCGTGACCCATAGTGCAACCCATAGTGTGACCCCATAGCGTGACCCCATAGTGTGACCCTGAGTGTGACCCCATAGCGTGACCCATAGCCTGACCCACAGTGTGACCCATAGCGCGACCCATAGCGTGACCCATAGTGTGACCCCATAGTGTGACCCCATAGCACAACTCTGAGTGTAACCCATTGTGTGACCCAGAGCGTGACCCTGAGTGTGACCCTGAGTGTGACCCCATAGTGTGACCCTGAGTGTGACCCCATAGTGTGACCCTGAGTGTGACCCCATAGTGTGACCCCGTAGCGTGACCCATAGCGTGACCCCATAGTGTGACACCATACTGTGACCCATAGTGTGACCCATAGCGTGACCCTGAGTGTGACCCTGAGTGTGACCCCATAGCGTGACCCTGAGTGTGACCCATAGTGTGACCCCATAGCGTGACCCATAGCCTGACCCATAGCGTGACCCATAGCGCGACCCATAGCGTGACCCCATAGTGTGACCCCGTAGCATGACCCATAGCGTGACCCCATAGCGTGACCCATAGCCTGACCCATAGCGTGACCCATAGCGTGACCCCATAGCGTGACCCATAGCCTGACCCCATAGTGTGACACCATAGCGTGACCCATAGCGTGACCCATAGCGTGACCCATAGCGTGACCCACAGCCTGACCCCATAGCGTGAACCATAGCGTGAACCATAGCGTGACCCATAGTGTGACCCCATAGTGTGACCCCATAGTGTGACCCCATAGCGTGACCCATAGCGTGACCCATAGCGTGACCTCATAGTGTGACCCCATAGCCTGACCCACAGCATGACCCATAGCGTGACCCATAGCGTGACCCCATAGCGTGACCCCATAGCGTGACCCCATAGTGTGACCCATAGCATGACCCATAGCGTGACCCATAGTGTTACCCCATAGCGTGACCCATAGTGTGACCCCATAGCGTGACCCTGAGCTTGACCCATAGCGTGACCCATAGCGCCACCCAGAGTGCGACCCATAGTGTGACCCCATAGCGTGACCCATAGTGTGACACCATAGTGTGACCCACAGCGTGACCCATAGCGTGACCCATAGCACAACCCCATAGTGTGACCCATAGCGTGACCCATAGTGCCACCCAGAGCATGACCCATAGCGTGACCCATAGCGTGACCCATAGCGCGACCCATAGCGCGACCCATAGCCCGACCCATAGCGCGACCCATAATGTGACCCATAGCCCGACCCATAGCATGACCCATAGCGTGACCCATAGCGTGACCCATAGCACGACCCCATAGTGTGACCCCATAGCGTGACCCATAGTGTGACCCATAGCGTGACCCATAGCGCGACCCATAGCGCGACCCATAGCGTGACCCTGAATGTGACCCCATGGCATGACCCCATAGCGTGACCCATAGCATGACCCCATAGCCTGACCCATAGCGCGACCCACAGCCTGGCCTACAGCATGACCCATAGTGTGACCCATAGTGTGACCCATAGCGTGACCCCATAGCGTGACCCA
>NW_018365151.1:4393-6749 GCF_002078875.1 Numida meleagris
GGGGGGGGGGAACCTGACTGCGGGGCCATTGCGGCCGCGTCGCATCCTCACTGCACCCCCGCTGCATCCCCACGGTTCCGCCATTGCACCCTCACTGCATCCTCAGCGCATCCCCGCGGCGTCTCCATTGCAGCCTCATTGCAGCCCCGCCGCAGCCCCGCTGCACCTTCGCTGCAGCCAGATGCAATCCCCGCTGCAGCCCCATTGCATCCCCATTGCAACCCCACTGCAACCCCATTGCAACCCCATTGCAACCCCATTGCAACCCCATTGCATCCCCATTGCATCCCCATTGCATCCCCATTGCATCCCCATTGCAACCCCATTGCAACCCCATTGCATCCCCACTGTATCCCCATTGCACTCCAGATGCACCCCCATTGCACTCTCATTGCAACCCCATTGCATCCCCATGGCACCCCCACTGCAAACCCCATTGCATCCCCACTGCATCCCCATTGCACCCTCATTGCAACCCCAATGCACTCCCACTGCAAACCCCATTGCATCCCCACTGAACCCCCACAGCATCCCCATTGCACCCCAGATGCAAACCCATTGCACCCCCACTGCAAACCCCATTGCATCCCCATTGCACCCTCATTGCAACCCCAGTGCAGCCTCATTGCAACCCCAATGCACCCCAAATAAAACCCCATGGCACCCCCACTGCAAACCCCATTGCATCCCCACTGCATCCCCATTGCACCCCAGATGCAGCCCCATTGCACCCTCATTGCAACCCCATTGCACCCCAGATGCAACCCCACTGCATCCCCATTAAACCCCCACTGCACCCCCACTGCATCCCCATTGCACCCCAGATGCAACCCCATTGCACCCGCACTGCAAACCCCATTGCACCCCACTGAACCCCCATGGCATCCCCATTGCATCCCCCATTGCACCCTCATTGCAACCCCATTGCACCCCAAATGCAACCCCATCGCATCCCTATTGCACCCTCAATGTATCTCCACTGTACCCCCATGGCACCCCCACTGCAAACCCCATTGCATCCCCATTGAACCCCCATGGCATCCCCATTGCAACCCCAATGCACCCTCATTGCAACCCCAATGCACCCTCATTGCAACCCCAATGCACCCCAAATAAAACCCCATGGCACCCCCACTGCAAACCTCACTGCATCCCCATTGCAACCCCCATTGCATCCCCATTATAACCCCACTGCATCCCCATTGCATCCCTGTTGCACCCTCATTGCATCCCCTTTGAAACCCCATTGCAACCCCGCTGCATCCCCCCTGTAACCCCTGCATCCCTATTGCACCCTCAATGAATCTCCACTGTACCCCCATTGCACCCCAAATGCAACCCCATTGCACCCCCACTGCAAACCTCACTGCATCCCCACTGCAACCCCACTACTTCCTCATTGCATCCCCATTGCAACCCCATTGCACCTCCATTGCACCCTCACTGCAACTCCATTGCATCCCCGTTGCACCCCCATTGCATCCCCATTGCACCCTCATTGCAACCCCACTGCAAACCCCATTGCATCCCCGTTGCAACCCCATTGCATCCCCATTGCACCCCTCTGCATCCCCCCCGTTACCCCATTGCATCCCCACTGCAACCCCATTGCAACCCCACTGCTTCCCCATTTCATCCCTGTTGCACCCCCATTGCAACCCCATTGCAACCCCACTGCTTCCCCACTGCAACCCCACTGCACCCTCATTGCAACCCCACTGCAAACCTCACTGCATCCCCATTGCATCCCCATTGCAACCCCACTGCTTCCCCACTGCAACCCCACTGCTTCCCTGTTGCATCCCCGTTGCACCCTCATTGCAACCCCACTGCAAACCCCATTGCTGCCCATGCCACCCTCACTGCAGCCTTTAATGCATCCCCATTGCATCCCCACTGCAACCTTAACGTGCCCCTCGTGCAGCCCCACTGCATCCTGGTGGTGGCCTTCATGCATCCCCATTGTGACCCCATTGCAACCCCACTGCATCCCCCAATGCATCCCCCTTTGCAGCACCAATGCATCCCCATTGCAACCCCATTGCGACCCCATTGTGACCCCATTGCGACCCCAATTTCAACCCCATTGCATCCCCATTGCAGCCCCCAATGCATCCCCATTGCATCCCCATTGTGACCCCATTGCAACCCCAATTTCAACCCCATTGCAACCCCATTGCATCTCCATTGCATCTCCTTTGCAACCCCATTGCATCCCCCAATGCATCCCCCATTGCAGCCCCAATGCATCCCCCATTGCATCCCCGTTGCATCCCCATTGTGACCCCATTGCAACCCCAATTTCAACCCCATTGCAACCCCATTGCATCTCCATTGCAGCTCCAATGCATCCCCA
>NW_018365152.1:0-1233 GCF_002078875.1 Numida meleagris
GATCTATGGGGCTAAGGATCTATGGGGCTGAGGATCTATGGGGCTGAGGATCTATGGGGCTGAGAGGAGATCTATGGGGCTGAGGGGAGATCTATGGGGCTGAGGAGAGATCTATGGGGCTGAGGATCTATGGGGGTGAGGGCAGATGTATGGGGCTGAGGGGAGATGTATGGGGCTGAGAGGAGATCTATGGGGCTGGGAGAGATCTATGGGTCCCTATGGGGCTTTATGAGTGTCTAGGGTTTCTATGGGTCCCTATGGGTCCCTATGCGTCTCTATGGGTCTCTATGGGTCTCTATGGGTCCCTATGGGTCCCTATGGGTCCCTATGGGTCTCTATGGGTCTCTATGGGTCTCTATGGGTCTCTATGGGTCCCTATGGGTCCCTATGGGTCCCTATGGGTCTCTATGGGTCTCTATGGGTCCCTATGTGTCCCTATGGGTCCCTGGACGGCGCTGCCCTTGGTCCGCCCGCCCTCCGCCCGCAGGGGGGCGCTGTTGCGAGTCGCTCTATGTGTCCCTATGCGTCTCTATGGTTTCTATGTGTCCCCATGCGTCTCTATGGTTCCCTATGCATCTCTATGGTCCCTATGTGTCTCTATGGGTCTCTATGGGTCGCTATGGGTCCCTATGTGTCCCTATGTGTCTCTATGTGTCCCAATGGGTCTCTATGGGTCCCAATGGGTCTCTACGTGTCCCTATGTGTTGCTCTGGGTCTCACTATGTGTCCCTATGGGTCTCTATGGGTCCCTATGGGTCTCTACGTGTCCGTATGTGTTGCTATGGGTCTCTGTGTGTCCCTATTGTCTCTGTGCGTCTCTATGGGTCTCACTATGGGTCTCTATGTGTCCCTGTGTGTCTCTATGTGTCCCTATGTCTTGCTATGGGTCTCACTATGGGTCTCTATGGGGTGCTATGAGTCTCTATAGGTCTCTATGGGTCTCACTATGTGTCCCTATGGGTCTCTATGTGTCCCTATGTGTCCCTATGGGTCGCTGTGGGTCGCTGTGGGTCGCTATGGGTCTCTATGGGTCCCCATGGGTCCCTATGTGTCGCTGTGGGTCGCTATGGGTCCCTATGGGTCTCTATGTGTTTCTATGGGTCTCTATGCATCTCTATGGGTCTCTATGTGTCTCTATGGCTCCCTATGGGTTCTCTATGGGATCTCTATGGGTCCCTATGTGTCCCTATGGGTCTCTATGGGATCTCTATGGGTCTCTATGGGATCTCTATG
>NW_018365152.1:8186-9576 GCF_002078875.1 Numida meleagris
GGGAGATCTATGGGGCTGAGGATCTATGGGGCTGAGGGGAGATCTATGGGGCTGAGGGGAGATCTATGGGGCTGAGGATCTATGGGGCTGAGGGGGGGGAGTTGTGGGGCCGGAGTGAATCGGTGGCTCCAGGAAGGGATCTGTGGGGCTGGGGGAGATCTAGGGGTCTCTATGGGTCCCTATGGGTCTCTATGGGTCCCTATGGGGTCTCTATGGGGCGCTATGGGTCTCTATGGATCCCTATGGGGTCCCTATGGGTCTCTATGGGGTTTCTGTGGGTCTCTATGGGTCTCTATGGGTTGCTATGGGTCTCTGTGGATCCCTATGGGGTCTCTATGGGTCCCTATGGGTCTCTATGGGTCTCTATGGGTCTCTATGGGTCTCTATGGGGTTTCTATGGGTCTCTATGGGGCGCTATGGGTCTCTATGGGTCTCTATGGGGCGCTATGGGTCTCTATGGGTCCTTATGTGTTGCCATGAGTCCCCATGGGTCTCTATGGGGCCCTATGTGTGTCTATGGGTCGCTATGGGTCTCTGTGGGGTCTCTGTGGGTCTCGCTATGTGTCCCTATGTCTTGCTATGGGTCTCCATGGGGATTCTATGGGTCTCAGTGTATCTCTATGGGTCTCTATGGGTTCCTATGGGTCCCTATAGGGTCTCTATGGGTCCCTATGGGTCTCTGTGAGAGATCTATGGGTCGCTATGGGTCGCTATGGGGTCCCCATGTGTCCCTGTGTGTCTCTATGGGTCTCTGTGGGTCTCTATGGGTCTCTATTGTGTCCCTATGGGTCCCTATGGGTCCCTATGGGTCCCTATGGGTCTCTATGTGTCCCTATGGGTCGCAAGGGGTTTCTATGGGTCTCTATGGCGTCTCTATGGGTCTCGCTATGGGTCCCTATATGTCCCTATGGGTCTCTATGCGTCTCTGTGAGAGATCTATGGGTCGCTATGGGTCTCTATGTGTCCCTATGTGTCTCTATGTGTCTCTATGGGTCTCTATGGGTCCCTATGGGTCTCTGTGTGTCGCTATGGGTCTCTATGGGTCTCTATGGGTCTGGCTAGGGGTCCCTATGGGTCCCTATGGGTCTCAATGGGTCCCTATGGGTCTCTCATGGGTCTCTATGGGTCCCTATGGGTCTCTATGGGTCCCTATGGTTCTCTGTGTGTCCCTATGGGTCTCTATGGGGCTGGCTATGGGGCGGCGCTGCTGCTCGGTTCCCTCCTGGTGCCGGCGCCGCCCTTGGTCCGCCCGCCCTCCGCCCGCAGGGGGGCGCTGTTCCGAGTCGCTCTATGTGTCCCCATGCGTCTCTATGGTCTCTATGGTTCCCCATGCGTCTCTATGGTTCCTTATGCGTCTCTATGGGGTTTCTATGAGTCTCTGTGGGTCGCT
>NW_018365152.1:10147-11430 GCF_002078875.1 Numida meleagris
TCTCTATGGGTCTCTATGGGATCTCTATGGGTCTCTATGGGTCTCTATGGGTCCCTATGGATTCTCTATGGGATCTCTATGGGTTCCTATGTGTCCCTATGGGTCTCTATGGGTCCCTATGGGTCTCTGTGTGTCCCTATGGGTCTCTATGGGTCTGGCTATGGGTCGCTGTGGGTCTGACCCCCCCCCCTTTTTCCCCCCGTTTCCAGCCGCCTGCTCCCGTCCGTGGGCCGCTGGACGGCGCTGCTGCTCGGTTCCCTCCTGCTGGCCTCGCTGCCCTTGGTCCGCCCGCCCTCCGCCCGCTGGGGGGCGCTGTTCCGCGCCGCCGCCCGCTTGGCCGTCGCTTCCGCCCTGATGGCGGCCGCCGCCCCGCCCCTCTTCGCCTCCGTCCGCTCCGCCGTGGGGCTGAGCCCTTCGCCCCACACTTTCGCCCTGGTGCTGTGCGGCCTGGCGTTGGGGGAGGAGCTGGGGCCGCTCGGCCGCCTCCTCCATCCTCGGCTCGCCGGAAGCGACGCGGGGACTTCTTCCGGCGACGACTCGAGGACTTCCGGCGGCGACGCGCTTCCGGCGGACAAGATGGCGGCGCCCGGAGCCGGGTGGAGGCTTCTCGGAACCGCGCTGGGCGCCGCCGCGATGGCCGCGGGAAGGGTGGGGAAGATGGCGGCGCGGGGAGGGGCGGCGCTGTTCAAGATGGCGGCGGCCGCCGCCTCCCGGTGGAGGGGGAGGGCGTTGGGAGCCGCCGAGATGGCGGGAGGGGCCAAGATGGCGGCCGGCGGGAGGAAGGAGAAGGGGGAAAGCGGAAGTGGGAGGGAGGGAGCCGGAAGTGGCCCGGCGAGAAGCGGAAGTCGGGCGGGAGAAAGGGGAGGAGGCGCGGCCGTGACCGGAAGTGGGGTCGGGGGAGGCGGCGGCGGGGCGGAATGGAGCGGAAGTCGGAGGCTGGGAACCGGAAGCGGGGTGATGGAAACCCGCGGGAAAAGCGCGGCCGAGCTCACGGCGGGCTGGGGAACGTGGTGGGCGGGAACCGGAAGCCGAGCGGCGGAGACCGGAAGCGGCGCCTTGAGATCCCGCGCTGAATCGCTCTGGACGGGAAGCGGCCCGGCCGCCACCGGAAGTGGAGCGTCGCGCACCGGAAGCCTCCTCCCCCAGACCGGAAGCGGGGCGGCGTGCGCCGGAAGTGGGCCCACGGCCTCCACGCCGCACTTCCTGCTGTTCCTGCTGAACGCGGCGCTGCTGCTCGTCTTGCAGGGGGCCCTGGCGGCCATCTTGGCGCCCGGGGCGGGGCT
>NW_018365152.1:11855-14939 GCF_002078875.1 Numida meleagris
CTGATTGCTCACCCCTCCCACCTTAACCCCACCCCCTCCTGAGAGACCCCTCGCGCCCATTGGCCATCCCTCTCCTCCCGCTCCCCGATTGGCCTCTACCCCATTTTGTCCCACCCACCGCTGAGGCGCCTCGCTCTCTGATTGGCCGCCGCGCCGTGAGGGAGGAGGAAGGAGGCATCATGGCGGCGGCGGGGCCGGGCGCTGCGGGCACCGCGCGGGTGTCGAGCGGGCGGGAGCTGGGCTGCGTCCCGGAGGTAGCGGCGGCTTTGGGGGCTGTGGCCCGGCAGGGGTGAGTAATATATATATATATATATTATTTTTTTTCCCGATTTGGGCCTTTTATTTAAAAAAAAAAAATTATTTTAATTGCCTTGGATAGGTTCGATTTCCTCTGCGCTCCGCTCTTCCACCCCCGGCACCGCCGAGAGTTTCGGCTGCTGCCGGCCAAGGAGCGGCCCGGCCCGCAAACCCGATCCGACCTGCTGCTGGCCGGGAGGGGTACGGCCGCCGTGGGGGGGAAACGTGGGGTTTTATGGGGTTTTATGGGGCTTCTGTGGGGTTTTATGGGGCTCTATGGGGAGTTATGGGGCCCTTGTGGGGCTCTGTGGGCTTCTGTGGGGCTCTTATGGGGTTTTATGGGGCTCAGTGGGGAGTTATGGGGCTCTTATGGGGCTCTGTGGGGAGTTATGGGGCTTCTATGGGGCTTCTATGGGGCTCTGTGGGGCTCTATGGGGCTCTATGGGGCTCTATGGGGCTCTATGGGGCTCTATGGAGTTCTATGGGCTCTTATGGGGTTTCTGTGGGGCTCTTATGGGGGTGTTATGGGGCTCTATGGGGTGTTATGGGGCTCTATGGGGTGTTATGGGGCTCTGTGGGGTGTTATGGGGATCTTATGGGGTTCTGTGGGGCTCTATGGGGAGTTATGGGACTCTGTGGGGTTTTATGGGGCTTTTATGAGTCTCTATGGGGCTCTGTGAGGTTTTATGGGGCCTTATGGGGCTCTTATGGGGCTCTATGGGGCCCTGTGGGATTCTATGGGGTTTTATGGGGTTTCTGTGGGGTTTTATGGGGCTCTATGGGGAGTTATGGGGCCCTTATGGGGCTCTGTGGGCTTCTGTGGGGCTCTTATGGGGTTTTATGGGGCTCAATGGGGTGTTACGGGGTTCTATAGAGTCTTATGGGGCTCTTATGGGGCTCTTATGGGGCTCTTATGGGGCTCTTATGGGGCTCTTATGGGGCTCTTATTGGGGTTTTATGGGGTTTTAGTGGGGTTTTATGGGGTTTTATGGGGCTCTGTGGGCTTCTGTGGGGCTCTTATGGGGTTTTATGGGGCTCAATGGGGTGTTACGGGGTTCTATAGAGTTTTATGGGGCTCTTATGGGGTTTTATGGGCTCTTATGGGGCTTCTGTGGGGTTCTATGGGGCTCTTATGGGGTTCTATGGGGCTCTTATGGGGTTTTATGGGGCTCTTATGGGGTTTTATGGGGCTCTTATGGGGCTCTATGGGGCTCTTATGGGGCTCTGTGGGGTGTTATGGGGCTCTATGGGGTTCTGTGGGGCTCTATGGGGTTCTATGGGGCTCTTATGGGGTTTTATGGGGATTTTATGGGGCTCTGTGGGGAGTTATGGGGCACTTATGGGGTGTTATGGGGCTCAATGAGGTGTTATGGGGCTCTTATGGGGCTCTTATGGGGTTCTGTGGGGCTCTTATGGGGCTCTTATGGGGCTCTCTGGGGTTCTATGGGGCTCTTATGGGGCTCTTATGGGGCTCTATGGGGCACTGTGGGATTCTATGGGGCTCTATGGGGCCCTGTGGGATTCTATGGGGCTCTATGGGGCCCTGTGGGATTCTATGGGGTTTTATGGGGCTCCTACGGGGTTTTTTGGGGCTCTGTGGGGCCCTGTGGGATTCTATGGGGTTCTGTGGGGCTCTTACGGGGTTTTATGGGGCTCTTACGGGGTTTTATGGGGCTCTTACGGGGCTCTTACGGGGCCCTTATGGGGCCCTTATGGGGTTCTGTGGGGTTCTGTGGGGTTTTATAGCGATTTTATGGGGCTTTGTGGGGAGTTATGGGGCTCTTATGGGTCCCTGTGGGGTCCCTGTGGGGTCGCTATGGGGGCTCTATGGGGGCTCTATGGGTCGCTGTGGGTCTCTCCCTATGGGTCGCTGTGGGTCTCTCCCTATGGGTCGCTGTGGGTCTCTCCCTATGGGTCGCTGTGGGTCTCTCCCTATGGGTCGCTGTGGGTCTCTCTCTATGGGGTCGCTGTGGGTCTTTGTGGGTCTCTATGGGTCTCTGTGGGTCACTATGGGGCACTATGTGTCTCTATGAGTCCTTATAGGTCGCTATGGGGTCGCTATGGGGTCGCTATGGGTCGCTATGGGTCTCTATGTGTCTCTATGAGTCCCTATAGATCTCTATGGGGTCTCCATGGGTCTCTATGGGGCACTGTGGGGCACTATGACTGCTCTATGGGGTCCCTATGGGGTCCCTATGGGGTCCCTATGGGTCCCTATGGGTCCCTATGGGTCCCTATGGGTCTCTATGGGTCTCTATGGGTCCCATAGATCTCTATTGGGTCTCTATGGGTCTCTGTGGGTCCCTACAAGTCTCTATGGGGTCTCTATGGGGTCTCTATGGGGTCACTATGGGTCACTATGGGGCACTATGGGGCGCTATGTGTCTCTATGAGTCCCTATAGATCTCTATGGGGTCTCCATGGGTCTCCATGGGGCACTGTGGGGCACTATGACTGCTCTATGGGGTCCCTATGGGGTCGCTATGGGTCTCTGTGGGTTCCTATGGGGTCTCTATGGGGTCTCTATGGGGTCTCTATGGGGTCTCTATGGGGCGCTATGGGGCGCTATGGGGCGCTATGAGTCCCTATAGATCTCTATGGGTTCTCCATGGGTCTCTATGGGGCACTGTGTGGCACTATGACTGTTCTATGGGGTCCCTATGGGGTCGCTATGGGTCTCTGTGGGTCGCTATGGGTCTCTGTGGGTCGCTATGGGGTCCCTATGGGGTCCCTATGGGGTCTCTATGGGGTCTCTATGGGGCACTGTGGGGCACTGTGGGGCACTAT
>NW_018365152.1:16047-18862 GCF_002078875.1 Numida meleagris
TGGGGCTCTATGGGGCCGTATGGGGCTCTATGGGGCCGTATGGGGCTCTTATGGGGTGTTATGGGGCACTTATGGGCTTCTGTGGGGCTTCTGTGGGGCTTCTGTGGGGTTTTATGAGGCTCTATGGGGCTCAATGGGTCCCTGTGTGTCCCTGTGTGTCCCTATGGGGTCCCTATGGGGTCCCTATGGGGCCCGATGGGTCTCTATGGGGTCCTATGGGTCTGTATTGGGCGCTATGGGTCCCTGTGTGTCCCTATGGGTCCCTATGGGGTCTCTATGGAGTCCCTATGGGGTCCCTATGAGTCTCTATGGGTCCCTATGAGTCTCTATGGGTCCCATAGATCTCTATTAGGTCTCTATGGGTCTCTATGGGTCCCTACAAGTCGCTATGGGGTCGCTATGGGGTCTCTATGGGGTCTCTATGGGGTCTCTATGGGTTTCTTATGGGTTTCAAAAGGGCTCTTATGGGTCGCTATGGGGTCCCTGTGGGTCTCTATGGGTCCCATAGATCTCTATGGGGTCCGTATGGGGTCTCTATGGGGTCTCTATGGGGTCTCTATGGGGTCCCGATGGGGCCCGATGGGTCCCTATGGGTCCCTATGAGTCTCTATGGGTCCCATAGATCTCTATTGGGTCTCTATGGGTCTCTGTGGGTCCCTACAAGTCTCTATGGGGTCTCTATGGGTCCCTATGGGTTTCTTATGGGTTCCAGAAGGGCTCTTATGGGTCGCTATGGGGTCTCTGTGGGTCGCTATGGGGTCTCTGTGGGTCACTATGGGGTCTCTGTGGGTCGCTATGGGGTCTCTGTGGGGTTTTATGGGGTCTCTGTGGGTTTCTATAGGGTCCCTAGGGGTCCCTATGGGTTTCTATGGGTCTGTATTGCTCTCTATGGGTCCCTGTGGGTCCCTATGGGTCTGTATTGGGCGCTGTGGGTCTCTGTGGGTTCCTATGGGTCTCTATGGGGTCTCTATGGGGTCCCTATGGGTCCCATAGATCTCTGTGGGGTCGCTGTGGGGTCGCTATGGGTCGCTATCGGTCTCTATGGGGCGCTATGTGTCTCTATGAGTCCCTATAGGTCTCTATGGGTTCTCCATGGGTCTCCATGGGGCACTGTGTGGCACTATGACTGCTCTATGGGGTCCCTATGGGGTCTCTATGGGTCCCTATGGGGTCGCTATGGGTCGCTGTGGGTCGCTGTGGGTCGCTGTGGGTCCCTATGGGGTCCCTATGGGGTCCCTATGGGGTCCCTATGGGGTCCCTATGGGGTCCCTATGGGGTCCCTATGGGGTCCCTATGGGGTCCCTACGGGTCTCTATGGGTCACTATGGGGCACTATGTGTCTCTATGAGTCCCTATAGATCTTTATGGGGTCTCCATGGGTCTCCATGGGGCACTGTGGGGCACTATGACTGCTCTATGGGGTCCCTATGGGGTCACTATGGGTCCCTATGGGGTCGCTATGGGTCTCTGTGGGTTCCTATGGGGTCTCTATGGGGCACTGTGGGGCACTATGACTGCTCTATGACTGCTCTATGGGTCTCTATGGGTCTCTATGGGTCTCTATGGGTCNCTATGGGTCTCTATGGGTCTCTATGGGTCTCTATGGGTCTCTATGGGTCTCTATGGGTCCCATAGATCTCTATGGGGTCCCTATGGGTCCCTATGTGTCTCTATGGGTCCCATAGATCTCTATTGGGTCTCTATGGGTCTCTGTGGGTCCCTACAAGTCGCTATGGGGTCTCTATGGGGTCCCTATGGGTTTCTTATGGGTTTCAAAAGGGCTCTTGTGGGTCGCTATGGGGTCTCTGTGGGTCACTATGGGGTCTCTGTGGGTCACTATGGGGTCTCTGTGGGGTTTTATGGGGTCTCTGTGGGGTTTCTATAGGGTCCCTAGGGGTCCCTATGGGTTTCTATGGGTCTGTATTGCTCTCTATGGGTCCCTGTGGGTCCCTGTGGGTCTCTATGGGGTCTCTATGGGGTCTCTATGGGGTCTCTATGGGGTCTCTATGGGGTCTCTATGGGGTCCCTATGGGTCCCATAGATCTCTGTGGGGTCTCTATGGGTCTCTATGGGTCGCTATCGGTCTCTATGGGTCTCTACGGGGCGCTATGTGTCTCTATGAGTCCCTATAGATCTCTATGGGTTCTCCATGGGTCTCCATGGGGCACTGTGGGGCACTATGACTGCTCTATGGGGTCCCTATGGGGTCCCTATGGGGTCCCTATGGGGTCCCTATGGGGTCTCTATGGGGTCTCTATGGGGTCCCTATGGGGCCCGATGGGTCTCTATGGGTCCCATAGATCTCTATTAGGTCTCTATGGGTCTCTATGGGTCCCTACAAGTCGCTATGGGGTCTCTATGGGGTCCCTATGGGTCCCTATGGGTTTCTTATGGGTTTCAAAAGGGCTCTTATGGGTCGCTATGGGGTTGCTATGGGGTCTCTGTGGGTCTCTGTGGGTCTCTGTGGGGCACTATGACTGCTCTATGGGGTCTCTATGGGGTCTCTATGGGGTCTCTATGGGGTCTCTATGGGGTCTCTATGGGGTCTCTATGGGGTCTCTATGGGGTCGCTATGGGGTCCCTATGGGTTTCTTATGGGTTTCAAAAGGGCTCTTATGGGTCGCTATGGGGTCTCTGTGGGTCGCTATGGGGTCTCTGTGGGTCGCTATGGGGTCTCTGTGGGTCGCTATGGGGTCTCTGTGGGGTTTTATGGGGTCTCTGTGGGTTTCTATAGGGTCCCTAGGGGTCCCTATGGGTTTCTATGGGTCTGTATTGCTCTCTGTGGGTCCCTATGGGTCCCTATGGGTCTGTATTG
>NW_018365153.1:0-1056 GCF_002078875.1 Numida meleagris
GGGAAATCACTTCACGGGAGCGTCCCACCCTGCACCCAGGGGCTGGGGGAGGTGGAGCCGAGCGGGACCCCCGCGCTGGGTGCAACCCTCGGCCCTTCCCTGCCCTGAGGTCCGTGCTGTGCTTCCCTGTTCCCATTTCTTGGCTGCGAGAGCAGTTGTGCAGCCTCCAGCCCCAAGCCGGGCAGAGCTGGCAGCACAGCACGGAACGAGCCCGGTGCCACCGTGCTCCAACGCGCAGCGCCCGGGCAGAGCACCCCAACCCAGTGCAAGCAGGAAACACCTTCCCCACGCCCACGGCCACGCCGGGTTCCGTGCATTCCCTCCCCAGCAGCTCGGGCCGTTGCTTGCAGGAGAAACCGGTCGCTTGGCAGCGGTTCGGTGCACGCCGCCGCGTCCTCCCCGTCCCCAGCCCGCCGCATTCCCCTGCAGGGCACAACGTCCCTTCGCCGTCCCCTCGGCGCTGGGGCTGGCCGCAGCCATGCGCCTTCCTGCGCTGAACCTGAAGGAACAAAGGGAAATCACTTTCTTCTGGCTCTTTGCGTTCCTGTACAGGCTCCTTCCCGAGCAAAAAGCTTCCCCCGCTGCAATGGAGCAACGAGAAACTCTCTCTGACTTTCTGCCTTCCCCCTCACCGCTTTTTTTTTTTTGCCTTCTGTCCTTCGTCCTGACGCTTTTCTCCCCAGAACTTAAAGGATTTGGGGGTGGCAGAAGGAGTGTGTCCCCCTGCTTCCATGTGGCCTCCCCGTGCTTGGGGACAGAAGGGGCACGTTCCCCAGTGTTTGCAGGTGGAAAGGTGCTGGGGCAGGGGGCAGGAATGGGGATGGGGGGTTGGCTGCGCCTTGGGGACACCACTCTCCCCGTTGCTGGGGGAGACCCACTGGGGACCCATTGGGGTCCCTTCTCCCCATTGCTGCAGCTCCTGGTGCATGGCACTGTGTCACTCCCCCCTGCCCCATCCAGGGGACTCCCTGGCACCAAATGTCTCCCAGCTCAGTGGGGGGACACCAAGCACTGTCCCCAGTGGCTGCACCCACCCCAGGTGTGCCATGGTCACCC